>NW_027100266.1:0-61692 GCF_031753505.1 Anomalospiza imberbis
AGGAACGACATGGACAACAGGTCTACCCAAGGGCCGGTCGGCCGGAGGCCAAGGGCCGGCCAGGACAACAGGTCTACCCATGGGCCGGTCGGCCGGAGGCTAAGGCCGGCCAGGGAGACAGGTCTCCCCGGGGGCCAGGCGGAGGAAAGCCACACGAGGCCCAGACAACAGGTCTACCCAGGGCCCCGGGGCCTGGAGTCCGAGGCCATCCAGGGCAACAGCTCTCCCACGGTCCCGGCGCCTGGAGGCCGAGGCCCGCCGAGGACAGCAGGTCTACTCTGGGCCCCCGCGCCTGGAGGCCGAGGCCGGCCAGGGCAACAGGTCTACCCAGGGGCCTGGCGGCCGGAGGCTAAGGCCGGGCCAGCATAGCAGGTCTACCCACGGGCCGGTCGGCCAGAGGCTAAGGCCGGCATGGGCAGCAGGTCCTCCCCACGGTCCCGGCGCCTGGAGGCCGAGGCCCGCCGGGGACAGCAGGTCTACCCTGTGCCCCGGCGGCCTGGAGGCTGAGGCCGGCCAGGGCAACAGGTCTACCCAGGGGCTGGGCGACCGGAGGCTAAGGCCGGACAGGGGACAGGTCTATCCAGGGGCCAGGCGGAGGAAAGCCAACACGGGGCCAAGACAACAGGTCTACCCAGGGCCTTGGCGTCTGGAGTCCGAGACTGTCCAGGAAACAGGTCTACCCCGAACTGGGCGCCTGGAGGCTGAGGCCTGCACGGACAACAGGTCTACCCTGGAGCGGGCGCCTGGAGGCTAAGGCCGGCCAGTACTACAGGTTTACCCACGAGTCGGTCGGCCGGAGGCTAAGGAAGGCCATCGCAACAGGTCTACCCAAGGGCCGAGCAGAGGTAAGCCAAGACAGGGCCGAGACAACAGGTCAACCCAGGGCCCCGGTGCCTGGAGGCCAAGGCCTGCCAGGGACACAAGTCTACCCACAGGGCCTGGCGGACAGAGGACCAAGGACGACATGGACAGCAGGTCTACCCAAGGGCCGGTCAGCCGGAGGCCAAGGCCGGCCAGGCCAACAGGTCTACCCATGGGCCGGTCGGCCGGAGGCTAAGGCCGGCCAGGGAGACAGGTCTCCCCGGGGGGCCAGACGGAGGAAAGCCAACACGAGGCCGAGACAACAGGTCTACCCAGGGCCCCGGGGCCTGGAGTCCGAGGCCATCCAGGGCAACAGGGTCTACCCACGGACTTGGCGCCTGCAGGCTGAGGCCGGCAAGGGCAACATGTCTACCCATGGGCCAGTCGGCCAGAGGCTAAGGCCGGCATGGGCAACAGCTCTCCCCACGGTCCCGGCGCCTGGAGGCCGAGGCCCGCCGAGGACAGCAGGTCTACCTGGGTCCCCGCGCCTGGAGGCCGAGGCCGGCCATGGCAACTGGTCTACCCTGTGCCCCGGCGCCTGGAGGCCGAGTCCGGCCGGGGACAACAGGTCTACGAAGGGTCCCGGTTGCCTGGAGGCCAAACCCGGCCAGACAACAAATCTACCCACGGGCCCAGCGCCTGAAGGCCGAGGCTGGCCCAGGGCAAGAGGTCTACCCACGGGCCGAGCGTAGGTAAGCCAAGACGGGCCTGAGACGACAGGTCTACCACCAAGCCGGGCGGGCGGAGGCCAAGGACGACATGGACAACAGGTCTACCCAAGGGCCGGTCGGCCGGAGGCCAAGGCCGGCCAGGACAACAGGTCTACCCAGGGGCTGGGCGACCGGAGGCTAAGGCCGGCCAGGGGAGACAGGTCTATCCAGGGGCCGGGCGGAGGAAAGCCAACATGGGGCCAAGACAACAGGTCTACCCAGGGCCTTGGCGTCTGGAGTCCGAGGCTGTCCAGGGAAACAGGTCTACCCCAAACTGGGCGCCTGGAGGCTGAGGCCTGCACGGACAACAGGTCTACCCTGGAGCCGGGCGCCTGGAGGCTAAGGACGGCCAGGGCAACAGGTCTACCCACGGGCCGGGTGGCCGGAGGGCTAAGGCCGGCCAGGACAACAGGTCTACCCACGAGGCCGGTCGGCCGGAGGCTAAGGAAGGCCATGGCAACAGGTCTACCCAAGGGCCAAGCAGAGGTAAGCCAAGACAGGGCCGAGACAACAGGTCAACCCAGGGCCCCGGTGCCTGGAGGCCAAGGCCTGCCAGGGGACACAGGTCTACCCACAGGGCCTGGCGGGGCGGAGGCCAAGGAGGACATGGACAACAGGTCTACCAAGGGCCGGGCGGCTGGAGGCCATGGCCGCCAGGACAACCGGTCTACCCATGGGCCGGTCGGCCGGAGGCTAAGGCCGGCCAGGAGACAGGTCTCCCCGTGGGCCAGGCGGAGGAAAGCCAACACGAGGCCCAGACAACAGGTCTACCCAGGGCCCCGAGCCTGGAGTTCGAGGCCATCCAGGGCACCAGGTCTACCCACGGACTTGGCGCCTGCAGGCTGAGGCCGGCAAGGGCAACATGTCTACCCATGGGCCAGTCGGCCAGAGGCTAAGGCTGGCATGGGCAACAGCTCTCCCCACGGTCCGGCGCCTGGAGGCCGAGGGCCCGCCGAGGACAGCATGTCTACCCTGGGCCCCCGCGCCTGGAGGCCGAGGCCGGCCATGGCAACTGGTCTACCCAGGGACCCGGCGCCTGGAGGCCGAGTCCGGCCGGGGACAACAGGTCTACGAAGGGTCCGGTGCCTGGAGGCCAAACCCGGCCAGGACAACAAATCTACCCACGGGCCCAGCGCCTGAAGGCCGAGGCTGGCCAGGGCAAGAGGTCTACCCACGGGCCGAGCGTAGGTAAGCCAAGACGGGCCTGAGACGACAGGTCTACCACCAAGCCGGGCGGGGCGGAGGCCAAGGACGACATGGACAACAGGTCTACCCAAGGGCCGGTCGGCCGGAGGCCAAGGCTGGCCAGGGACAACAGGTCTACCCGTGAGCCGGTCGGCCGGAGGCTAAGGCCGGCCAGGGAGACAGGTCTATCCAGGGGCCGGGCGGAGGAAAGCCAACCCGGGGCCCAGACAAACAGGTCAACCCATGGGCCCTGGGGCCTGGAGTCCGAGGCCGTCCAGGGAAACAGGTCTACCCCGAACTGGGCGCCTGCAGTCTGAGGCCGGCAAGGGCAACATGTCTACCCATGGGCCAGTCGGCCAGAGGCTAAGGCCGGCATGGGCAACAGCTCTCCCCACGGTCCCGGCGCCGGGAGGCCGAGGCCCGCCGAGGACAGCAGGTCTACCCTGGGCCCCCGCGCCTGGAGGCCGAGCCGGTCATGGCAACTGGTCTACCAGGGACCCGGCGCCTGGAGGCCGAGTCCGGCCGGGGACAACAGGTCTACGAAGGGTCCCGGTTGCCTGGAGGCCAAACCCGGCCAGGACAACAAATCTACCCACGGGCCAGCGCCTGAAGGCTGAGGCTGGCCAGGGCAAGAGGTCTACCCACGGGCCGAGCGTAGGTAAGCCAAGACGGGCCTGAGACGACAGGTCTACCACCAAGCCGGGCAGGCGGGAGGCCAAGGCCAGCCAGGGACAACAGGTCTACCCAGCGGCCCGGCGCCTGGCGGCCGAGGCCGACCAGGGCAACAGGTCTACCAACGGAGCTGGCGGCCGGAGGACAAGGCGACCAGGACAACAGGTCTACCCACGGGCCGGGTGGCCGGAGGCTAAGGCCGGCAAGGACAACATGTCTAACCACGGGCCGGTCATAGGTAAGCCAAGACAGGGCCGAGATGACAGGTCTACCCAGGACCTTTGCGTCTGGAGTCCAAGGCGATCCAGGGCAACAGGTCTACCCACGAACTGGGCGCCTGGAGGCTGAGGCCTTTCAGGAAAACAGGTCTACCCGGAGGCCGGGCGCCTGGAGGCTAAGACCAGCCAGGGCAAAAGGTCTACCCACAGGCCGGGTGGCCGGAGGCTAAGGCCGGCAAGGGCAACATGTCTACAGAGAGGCTCGTCGCCTTGATGCCGAGGCCGGCCAGGGAAACAGGTCTACCAGGGGCCGGGTTGCCAGAGGCTGAGGCCTGACAGGACAATAGGTCTACCCTGGAGCCGGACGCCTGGAGGCTAAGGACGCCAGGGAAACAGGTCTACCCAGGGGCTGGCGGTCCGGAGGCTGAGGCCTTCCAGACAACTGGTCTACCCTGGAGCGGACGCCTGGAGGCAAAGGACGGCCAGGGAAACAGGTCTACCCACGGTCTGGGTGGCCGGAGGCTAAGGCCGGCAAGGACAACAGGTCTACCCACGGGCACGGTCAACCGGATGGCAATGCCGGCCAGGGCAACAGGTCTACCCATGGGCCGGGCGGGACGTAAGCCAAGACGGGGCCAAGACAACAGGGCTACCCACAAGCCAGGCAGGCCGAGGCGAGGCCGGCCGGGGACAACAGGTCTACCCAGGGGCCCGGTGCATGAAAGGCCGCGGCCGGCCAGTGCAACAGGTCTCCCCATGGAACCTGGCGGCCGGAGCCTAAGGCCAGCCAGGACAACAGGTCTACACACGGGCCCGGCGCCTGAAGGCCGAGTCCGGACATGGTAAACGGTCTACCCAGGGGCTGGTCGGTGGGCGGCAAAGGCCGGCCAGCTCAACAGGTCTACCCACGGGCCTGGCGCCTGGAGGCAGAGGCCGGCCAGGACAACAGGTCTACCCAGGCATTATGCGGCCAGCGGCTAAGGCCGGCCAGAACCACAGGTTTTACCCCGAGGCCGGTCGGCCGGAGGCTATGGAAGGCCATGGCAACAGGTCTACCAAGGCCCGAGCAGAGGTAAGCCAAGACAGGGCCGAGACAGCAGGTTAACCCAGGGCCCCGGTGCCCTGGAGGCCAAGGCCTGCCAGGGACACAGGTCTACCCACAGGGCCTGGCGGGCGGAGGCAAGGATGACATGAACAACAGGCCTACGCAAGTGCCGGTCGGCCGGAGGCCAAGGCCAGCCAGGACAACAGGTCTCCCACGGTCCGGGTGGCTGGAGGCTAAGGCCGGCCAGGACAACAGGTCTACCATGGGCCGGTCGGCCAGCGGCCAAGGCCAACCAAGGCAACAGGTCTACCCACGGGAGTGGGCAGACGTAAGCCAAAACGGGGCCCAAGACAACAGGTCTACCCATGGGCCGGGCGGGAGGTAGCCAAGAAGGGGCCCGAGACAACAGGTATACCCATGGGCCTGGCGGCCGGAAGGCCGAGGCCGGTGAGGACAACAGGTGTACCCAGGGGCCCGGCGCCTGACGGCCGAGGCAAGCCAGGGCAACAGGTCTACCAACGGAGCTGGTTGGCCGGAGGCTAAGGCTGGCCTTGTCCGCCAGGCGCCGGGCCCCTGGGTAGACCTGTTGTCCCCCTCCGGCCTCGGCCTCTGCCTGCCCGGCTTGTGGGTAGACCTGTCGTCTCGGCCCCGTCTTGGCTTATCTACGACTGGCCTGTGGGTAGACCTGCTGCCCTGGCCGGCCTCGGCCTGCGGCCGACAGGCCCATTGGTAGACCTGTTGGCCTGGCCGGCCTCGGCCTCGCCTGCCTGGCTTGTGGGTAGACCTGTTGTCCTGGCCGGCCTTGGCCTCCGGCCGACCGGCCCATGGGTAGACCGGTTGTCCTGGCCGGCCTTAGCTTCCGGCCGCATGGCCCGCTGGGTAGACCTGTGTCCCTGGCAGACTGCGGCCTCCAGGTGCCGGGGCCCTGGGTAGACCTGTTTTCTCGGCCCTGTCTTCGCTTACTTCCGCCTGGCTCGTGGGTCGACCTGTTGTCCTGGACGGCCTTAGCCTCCGGCTGCCCGGTTCCTGGGTAGACCTGTTGCCCTGGCCAGCCTCGGCCTTCAGGCGCCTTGCCCCTGGGTAGACCTGTTGTCCTGGCCGGATTCGGCCTCCAGGCGCCTGGACCCTTCGTTGACCTGTTGTCCCCGGCGGCCTCGGCCTCCAGGCGCCGGGACCGTGGGGAGACTTGTTGCCCATGCCGGCCTTAGACTCTGGCCGACCGGCCTGTGGGTAGACCTGCTGTGCTGGCCGGCCTTAGCTTCCGGCCGCCCGGCCCCTGGGGCTTAGGCCGGCCAGGACCCCAGGTCTACCCATGGGCCGGGCCGCCGGAGGCTAAGGCCAGCAAGGGCAACCTGTCTACCCAAGACCCGGCGCCTGGAGGCCGAGTCCGGCCAGGGCCACAGGTCTACCCAGGGACCGGGCAACTGGAGGCTAGGGCCGGCCAGGGCCACAGGTCTACCCAGGGACCGGGCAACCGGAGGCTAGGGCCGGCCAGGACAACAGGTCTACCATCGGGCCTGTCCGGCCGCAGGCCGAGGCCGGCCAGGGCAGCAGGTCTACCCGCGGGCCAGTCGTAGGTAAGCCAGACGGGGCCGAGACGACAGGTCTACCCACAAGCCGGGCAGGAGAGGCCGAGGCCGGCGGGGGACAACAGGTCTACCCAGCGGCCCGGCGCCTGGCGGCCGAGGCCGACCAGGGCAACAGTCTACCAACGGAGCTGGGCGGCCCGAGGACAAGGCCGACCAGGACAACAGGTCTACCCACGGGCCGGGTGGCTGGAGGCTAAGGCCGGCAAGGACAACATGTCTGACCACGGGCCGGTCTTAGGTAAGCCAAGACGGGGCCGAGATGAGAGGTCTACCCACAAGCCGGGCAGGCGGAGGCCGAGGCCGGACGGGGACAACAGGTCTACCTGGGCCCCGGCGCCTGGCAGCCGAGGCCAGACAGGGAGACAGGTCTACCCCACAGGGCCTGGCGGGCGGAGGCCAAGGACGACATGGACAACAGGTCTACCAAGGGCCGGTCGGCCGGAGGCCAAGGCCGGCCAGGAAAACAGGTCTACCCATGAGCCGGTCGGCCGGAGGCTAAGGCCGGCCAGGGAGACAGGTCTATCCAGGGGCCGGGCGGAGGTAAGCTAAGACGGGGCCCAGATAACAGGTCTACGCAGGACCTTTGCGTCTGGAGTCCGAGGCCATCCAGGGCAACAGGTCTATCCACGAACTAGGGCGCTGGAGGCTGAGGCCTTTCAGGAAAACAGGTCTACCCGGAGGCCAGGCGCCTGGAGGCTAAGACCGGCCAGGGCAAAAGGTCTACCCACGGGCCGGGTGGCCGGAGGCTAAGGCCGGCAAGGGCAACATGTCTACATGTCTAGGAGTTGCCCGATGGGGGAGTTGACAAACTCACAGACACCTACAGAGCGCCCCCCGGGGCAATCACACTCTATATGGACTGGCACGCCAGAAATGGGGCTGGGACCCCCAGACATCCCTCCATAAACCTGACCACCCCAGAAATAGCTGGAACCCCCAGAGGCCTACCGATGGACTGGGACTCCAGAAATGAGGCTGGGACTCCCACACACCCCTTCCCGATGAACCTAAATTCCCCAGAAAATGGGGCTGGGACCACCAGAGACCCCTCCCCATGGGCTTAGGACCACCAGAAATAGGACATGGAGAATCCAGAGACCCTCCCGATGGGCCTGGGATCCCCAGACTGGGGCTAGGAGTCCCCGCACATGAGCCACGCCAACTTGCTTCCGTGCCCAGCACCCTCAGCGTCGAACTAAGCAATCAGCGCCTGGAACAATCAGCGCGGGAATGCCATTCAAATCGACCAATCATATCGCTCTCTCATTCTGCTCAACTCCTTCATTGTGACATCACAAGTGGCCATGATGCTCAGCCCATCCCCACTATGATGTCGCTGCGCTCCCATTGGCTGTTGACCAGAGGGCGTGGCTTGCCCGGACTATAAAAGGCATGTGCCGGGGCACAGGGCTCAGTGCGGGCCCAGCGATGGGAGCGGTGGCGGAGCACCATGAGCGCCCGGGAGCCGCCATCGGCTGCGGAGGGTGGCCAGCGGCGGGGACTGCCCTAAGGTGAGGAGGGAGGACACCGACAGAACATGCCCCAGGGCAACGAGCACCGGGAGCGGTGGAGCATCGCTGCTGAGCGAGGAGGATGGTGCTGGGAGCATTCCTGGTTCGTGAGTAAACCTGTTGTCCCTGGTAGGCCTCGGCCTCCGGGTGCCGGGGCCCTGGGGAGACCTGTTGTCTCGCCCTGTCTTGGCTTACCTCTGGCCGGCCCCTGGGTAGATCTGCTGTCCTGGCCGGCCTTAGCCTCCGGCCGCCTGCCCCTGGGTAGACCTGTTGAAATGGCCGGCCTCATCCTCCAGGCGCCCGACCCCTGGGTAGACCTGGTTTCCTGGCCATCCTCGGCCTCCGGCCGCCCGGCCAATGGGTAGACCTGTTGTCTCGGCCTTGTCTTGGCTTACGTCTGCCTGGCCTGTGGGTAGACCCTCTCTCCCTGGCCAGACTCGGCCTTCAGGCACTAGGATCTTGGGTAGACCTGTGGCCCTGCCGGCCTCGGCCTCCAGGCACCGGGCCCCTGGGTACACCTGTTGTCCTGGCTGGCCTTGGCCTCTGGCCGCCCGGCCCATGGGTAGACCTGTTGTCTCGGCCCCGTCTTGGCTTACCTCTGCCCGGCTCGTGGGTCGACCTGCTGTCCTGGCCGGCCTTAGCCTCCAGCCGCCTGTCCCCTGAGTAGACCTGTTGCCCTGGACGGCCTTGGCCTTCAGGCGCCAGGCCTGTGGGTAGACCTGTTGCCCTGGCTAGCCTTAGCCCTCCGGCCCGACCGGCCCCTGGGTAAACCTGTTGCCCTGGCCGGCCTCGGCCGCCAGGCGCTGGGCCCGTGGGTAGACCTGTTTCCCTGGCCGGACTCAGGCTCCAGGCACCGGGGACCGTGGGTACACATGTAGCCCTGGCTGGACTCGCACTCTAGGCGCCGGGACCGTGGGAAGACCTGTTGTCCCTGGCCGGCCTCCGCCTCCAGGCGCCCGGCCCCTGGGTAGACCTGTTACCTTGGCCTGCCTCGGCCTTCGGCCGCCTGGCCCATGGGTAGACCTGTTTTCTCGGCCCTGTTTTGGCTTACCTCTGCCCGGCCCATGGGTAGATCTGTTGTCCGACCGGCCTTAGCCCCTGGCCGCCCGGCCCGTGGGTAGACCTGTTGTCCTGGCCAGCCTGAAGCCCCCGGCCGCCAGGCCCGTGGGTAGACCTGTTGCACTGGCCGGCCTTAGCCTCCAGGCGCCGGGGCCCTGGGTAGACCTGTTAGTCCCTGGCCGGCCTCAGCCTCCAGGCAGGGGGGCACCAGGGTAGACCTGTTGTCTTGGCTGGCCTCATCCTCTGGCCGCCCGGCCCCCTGGGTAGACCTGTGTCCTGGATGCTGTGGTCTCCAGGTGCCATGTCCCTGGGTAGACCTGTTGTTTCGGCCTTGTCTGGCTTACCTCCGCCCTGCCTGTGGGTAGACCTGTTGTCCTGGCTGGCCTTGGCCTCCAGCCGCCAGGCCCTGTGGGTAGACCTGTTGTCTCGGCCCCATCTTGGCTTACCTCTGCTCGGCCCCTTGGGTAGACCTGTTGCCATGGCCGTCCTTAGCCTCCGGCCGACCGGCCTCATGGGTAAACCTGTTGTCCTGGCCGGCCTTAGCCTCTGGCCGCCTAACCCCTTTGTAGACCTGTTGTCTCGGACCTGTCTTTGCTTACCTCCGCCTGGCTTGTGGGTAGACCTGGTGTCCTGGCCGGCCTTAGCCCCCCGGCCGCCCAGCCCGTGGGTAGACCTGTTGTCCTGGCCGGCCTTAGCCTCCGGCCGAACCGGTCCCTGGGTAGACCGTTTGCCATTTCCGCACTCTGCCTTCAGGCGCCGGGCCTGTGTGTAGAGCTGTTGTCCTCAGCCGGACTCGGGCTCCAGGGTGCCGGGACTGTGAGTAGACCTGTTGTCCCCAGGCGGCCTTGGTCTCTGGCCGCCCGGCCCGTAGGTAGACCTGTTTTCTCGGCCCCGTCTTCGCTTACCTCCACCCGGCCCGTGGGTAGACCTTTTGTCCTGGCCGGCCTTGGCCTCCGGCCGCCTGGTCCGTGGGTAGACCTGTTGTCTCGGACCTGTCTTGGCTTTCCTTCGCCCGGCCCCTGGGTAGACCTGTCTCCTTGGCCGGCCTGAGCCTCCGGCCCAACGGGCCCATTGGTAGACCTGTTGCCTGGCCGGTCTCGGCCTCCAGGTGCTGGGGCCCAGGGTAGACCTGCTGTCCCCTGCGGGCCTCGGCCTCCAGGCGCAGGGACCGTGGGGAGACCTGTTGCCCATGCCAGCCTTAGCCTCTGGCCGGCCAGCCCGTGGGTAGACCTGCTGTGCCAGCCGGCCTTAGCCTCCGGGCCGCCAGGCCCCTGGGTAGACCTGTTGCACTGGCCAGCTTCGGCCGCTAGGCGCCGGGCCGCTGGGTAGACCTGTTGTCCCCTGGCTGGCCTCGGCCTCCGCCTGCCCGGCCCGTGTGTAGACCTGTGGTCCTCGGGCCCGTCTTGGCTTACCTACGCCCGGCCCGTGGGTAGACCTGTTGCCCTGGCCGGCCTTGGCCTCCGGCAACCCGGCCCGTTGGTAGACCTGCTGCCCTGGCTGGCCTCGGCCTTCAGGCGCTGGGCCCGTGGGTAGACCTGTTGTCCTGGCCGGATTCGGCCCTCCAGCGCCTGGACCCTTCGTAGACTGTTGTCCCCAGGCCGGACTCGGCCTCCAGGCACCGGGGCTCTGGGTAGACCTGTTGTCCCTGGCCGGCCTCAGCCTCCAGGCACCCTGCCTGTGGGTAGCCCTGTTGTCCTGACCGGTCTCGGCCTCCGGCCGTCCGGCCTGTGTGTAGACCTGTTTTCTAGGCCATGTCTTGGCTTTCCTCCGCCCGGCCCCAGGGTAGACCTGTCTCCCGGGCCAGCCTTAGGCTCCGGCCGACCGGCCCCTGGGTAGACCTGTTGTCCTGGCCGGATTCGGCCTACAGGCGCCTGGACCCTTCGTTGACCTGTTGTCCCCGGCGGGCCTCGGCCTCCAGGCGCCGGGACCGTGGGGAGGACTTGTTGCCCGTGTCGGCCTTAGACTCTGGCCGACCGGCCTGTGGGTAGGACCTGCTGTGCTGACCGGCCTTAGCTTCCGGCCGCCCGGCCCCTGGGGCTTAGGCCGGCCAGGACACCAGGTCTACCCATGGGCTGGGCCGCCGGAGGCTAAGGCCAGGCAAGGGCAACCTGTCTACCCAGAGACCGGGCGCCTGGAGGCCGTGTCCGGCCAGGGCCACAGGTCTACCCAGGGACGGGGCAACCGAGGCTAGGGCCGGCCAGGACAACAGGTCTACCCACAAGCCAGGCAGGCGGAGGCCGAGCCGGCCAGGCCAACAGGTCTACCATCGGGGCCTGTCGGCCGCAGGCGGAGGCCGGCATGGGCAACAGCTCTCCCCACGGTCCCGGCGCCTGGAGGCCGAGGCCCGCCGAGGACAGCAGGTCTACCCTGGGCCCCCGCGCCTGGAGGCCGAGGCTGGCCATGGCAACTGGTCTACCCTGTGCCCCGGCGCCTGGAGGCCGAGTCCGGCCGGGGACAACAGGTCTACGAAGGGTCCCGGTGCCTGGAGGCCAAACCCGGCCAGGACAAACAAATCTACCCAGGGGCCCAGCGCCTGAAGGCCGAGGCTGGGCCAGGGCAAGAGGTCTACCCACGGGCCGAGCGTAGGTAAGCCCAAGACGGGCCTGAGACGACAGGTCTACCACCAAGCCGGGCAGGCGGAGGCCAAGGCCAGCCAGGGACAACAGGTCTACCCAGCGGCCCAGCGCCTGGCGGCCGAGACCGACCAGGGCAACAGGTCAACCAACGGAGCTGGGCGGCCGGAGGACAAGGCCGACCAGGACAACAGGTCTACCCACGGGCCGGGTGGCCAGAGGCTAAGGGCCGGCAAGGACAACATGTCTAACCACGGGCCGGTCATAGGTAAGCCAAGACGGGGCCGAGATGGACAGGTCTACCCAGGACCTTTGCGTCTGGAGTCCGTGGCCATCCAGGGCAAACAGGTCTACCCAACGAACTGGGCGCCTGGAGGCTGAGGCCTTTCAGGGAAAACAGGTCTACCCGGAGGCCGGGCGCCTGGAGGCTAGACGGCAGGGCAAAAAGGTCTACCCACGGGCCGGGTGGCCGGAGGCTAAGGCCGGCAAGGGCAACATGTCTACAGAGAGGCCTCGTCGCCTTGATGCGAGGCCGGCCTGGGACAACAGGTCTACCCAGGGGCCGGTGCGACCGGAGGCTGAGCCTGACAGGACAACAGGTCTACCCTGGAGCCGGACGCCTGGAGGATAAGGACGGCCAGGGAAACAGGTCTACCCAGCGGCTGGGCGACCGGAGGCTGAGGCCTTCCAGGACAACAGGTCTACCCTGGAGCCGGACGCCTGGAGGCTAAGGACGGCCAGGGAAACAGGTCTAACCACGGGCCGGGCGACGTAAGCCAAGACGGGGCCAAGACAACAGGGCTACCCACAAGCCGGGCAGGCCGATGCCGAGGCCGGCCGGGGACAACAGGTCTACACACGGGCCCGGCGCCTGAAGGCCGAGTCCGGACATGGTAAACGGTCTACCCAGGGCTGGTCGGCCAGCGGCTAAGGCCGGCCAGCTCAACAGGTCTACCCACGGGCCTGGCGCCTGGAGGCAGAGGCCGGCCAGGACAACAGGTCTACCCAGGCTTTATGCGGCCAGAGGCTAAGGCCGGCCAGAACAACAGGTTACCCACGAGGCCGGTCGGCCCGGAGGCTATGGAAGGCCATGGCAACAGGTCTACCCAAGGGCCGAGCAGAGGTAAGCCAAGACAGGGCCGAGACAGCAGGTTAACCCAGGGCCCCGGTGCCTGGAGGCCAAGGCCTGCCAGGGACACAGGTCTACCCACAGGGCCTGGCGGGCGGAGGCCAAGGATGACATGGACAACAGGTCTACCCAAGGGCCGGTCGGCCGGAGGCCAAGGCCGGCCAGGACAACAGGTCTACCCACGGGCCGGGTGGCTGGAGGCTAAGGCGGCCAGGACAACAGGTCTACCCAGGGGCCGGTCGGCCAGAGGCCAAGGCCAACCAAGGCAACAGGTCTACCCACGGGAGTGGGCAGACGTAAGCCAAAACGGGGCCCAAGACAACAGGTCTACCCATGGGCCGGGCGGAGGTAGCCAAGAAGGGGCCCGAGACAACAGGTATACCCACGGGCCTGGCGGCCGGAGGCCGAGGCCGGTGAGGACAACAGGTGTACCCAGGGGCCCGGCGCCTGACGGCCGAGGCAAGCCAGGCAACAGGTCTACCAACGGAGCTGGTTGGCCGGAGGCTAAGGCTGGCCTTGTCTGCCAGGCGCCGGGCCCCTGGGTAGACCTGTTGTCCCCCGCCGGCCTCGGCCTCTGCCTGCCCGGTTTGTGGGTAGACCTGTTGTCTCGGCCCCGTCTTGGCTTACCTACGACTGGCCCGTGGGTAGACCTGCTGCCCTGGCCGGCCTCGGCCTGCGGCCGACAGGCCCATTGGTAGACCTGTTGGCCTGGCCGGCCACGGCCTCTGCCTGCCGGCTTGTGGGTAGACCTGTTGTCCTGGCCGGCCTTGGCCTCCGGCCGACCGGCCCATGGGTAGACCGGTTTGTCCTGGCCGGCCTTAGCTTCCGGCCGCCTGGCCCACTGGGTAGACCTGTGTCCCTGGCAGACTGCGGCCTCCAGGTGCCGGGGCCCTGGGTAGACCTGTTTTCTCGGCCCTGTCTTCGCTTACTTCCGCCTGGCTCGTGGGTCGACCTGTTGTCCTGGACGGCCTTAGCCTCCGGCTGCCCGGTTCCATGGGTAGACCTGTTGCCCTGGCCAGCCTCGGCCTTCAGGCGCTGTGCCCCTGGGTAGACCTGTTGTCCTGGCCAGATTCGGCCTCCAGGCGCCTGGACCCTTCGTTGACCTGTTGTCCCCGGCGGGCCTCGGCCTCCAGGCGCCGGGACCGTGGGGAGACTTGTTGCCCGTGTCGGCCTTAGACTCTGGCCGACCGGCCTGTGGGTAGACCTGCTGTGCTGACCGGCCTTAGCTTCCGGCCGCCCGGCCCCTGGGGCTTAGGCCGGCCAGGACACCAGGTCTACCCATGGGCTGGGCCGCCGGAGGCTAAGGCCAGCAAGGGCAACCTGTCTACCCAGAGACCGGGCGCCTGGAGGCCGTGTCCGGCCAGGGGCACAGGTCTACCCAGGGACGGGGCAACCGGAGGCTAGGGCCGGCCAGGACAACAGGTCTACCCACAAGCCAGGCAGGCGGAGGCCGAGGCCGGCCAGCCAACAGGTCTACCATCGGGCCTGTCGGCCGCAGGCGGAGGCCGGCATGGGCAACAGCTCTCCCCACGGTCCCGGCGCCTGGAGGCCGAGGCCCGCCGAGGACAGCAGGTCTACCCTGGGCCCCCGCGCCTGGAGGCCGAGGCTGGCCATGGCAACTGGTCTACCCTGTGCCCCGGCGCCTGGAGGCCGAGTCCGGCCGGGGACAACAGGTCTACGAAGGGTCCCGGTGCCTGGAGGCCAAACCCGGCCAGGACAACAAATCTACCCAGGGGCCCAGCGCCTGAAGGCCGAGGCTGGCCAGGGCAAGAGGTCTACCCACGGGCCGAGCGTAGGTAAGCCAAGACGGCCTGAGACGACAGGTCTACCACCAAGCCGGGCAGGCGGAGGCCAAGGCCAGCCAGGGACAACAGGTCTACCCAGCGGCCCAGCGCCTGGCGGCCGAGACCGACCAGGGCAACAGGTCAACCAACGGAGCTGGGCGGCCGGAGGACAAGGCCGACCAGGACAACAGGTCTACCCACGGCCGGGTGGCCAGAGGCTAAGGCCGGCAAGGACAACATGTCTAACCACGGGCCGGTCATAGGTAAGCCAAGACGGGGCCGAGATGACAGGTCTACCCAGGACCTTTGCGTCTGGAGTCCGTGGCCATCCAGGGCAACAGGTCTACCCACGAACTCGGCGCCTGGAGGCTGAGGCCTTTCAGGAAAACAGGTCTACCCGGAGGCCGGGCGCCTGGAGGCTAAGACCGGCCAGGGCAAAAGGTCTACCCACGGGCCGGGTGGCCGGAGGGCTAAGGCCGGCAAGGGCAACATGTCTACAGAGAGGCTCGTCGCCTTGATGCCGAGGCCGGCCAGGGAAACAGGTCTACCCAGGGGCCGGGGCGACCGGAGGCTGAGGCCTGACAGGACAACAGGTCTACCCTGGAGCCGGACGCCTGGAGGATAAGGACGGCCAGGGAAACAGGTCTTACCCAGCGGCTGGGCGACCGGAGGCTGAGGCCTTCCAGGACAACAGGTCTACCCTGGAGCCGGACGCCTGGAGGCTAAGGACGGCCAGGGAAACAGGTCTACCCACGGGCCGGGCGGACGTAAGCCAAGACGGGGCCAAGACAACAGGGCTACCCACAAGCCGGGCAGGCCGAGGCCGAGGCCGGCCGGGGACAACAGGTCTACACACGGGCCCGGCGCCTGAAGGCCGAGTCCGGACATGGTAAACGGTCTACCCAGGGGCTGGTCGGCCAGCGGCTAAGGCCGGCCAGCTCAACAGGTCTACCCACGGCCTGGCGCCTGGAGGCAGAGGCCGGCCAGGACAACCGGTCTACCCAGGCGTTATGCGGCCAGAGGCTAAGGCCGGCCAGAACAACAGGTTTACCCACGAGGCCGGTCGGCCGGAGGCTATGGAAGGCCATGGCAACAGGTCTACCCAAGGGCCGAGCAGAGGTAAGCCAAGACAGGGCCGAGACAGCAGGTTAACCCAGGGCCCCGGTGCCTGGAGGCCAAGGCCTGCCAGGGACACAGGTCTACCCACAGGGCCTGGCGGGCGGAGGCCAAGGATGACATGGACAACAGGTCTACCCAAGGGCCGGTCGGCCGGAGGCCAAGGCCGGCCAGGACAACAGGTCTACCCACGGGCCGGGTGGCTGGAGGCTAAGGCCGGCCAGGACAACAGGTCTACCCAGGGGCCGGTCGGCCAGAGGCCAAGGCCAACCAAGGCACAGGTCTACCCACGGGAGTGGGCAGACGTAAGCCAAAACGGGGCCCAAGACAACAGGTCTACCCATGGGCCGGGCGGGAGGTAGCCAAGAAGGGGCCCGAGACAACAGGTATACCCACGGCCTGGCGGCCGGAGGCCGAGGCTGGTGAGGGACAACAGGTGTACCCAGGGGCCCGGCGCCTGACGGCCGAGGCAGCAGGGCACAGGTCTACCAACGGAGCTGGTTGGCCGGAGGCTAAGGCTTGGCCTTGTCTGCCAGGCGCCGGGCCCCTGGTAGACCTGTTGTCCCCCGCCGGCCTCGGCCTCTGCCTGCCCGGTTTGTGGGTAGACCTGTTGTCTCGGCCCCGTCTTGGCTTACCTACGACTGGCCCGTGGGTAGACCTGCTGCCCTGGCCGGCCTCGGCCTGCGGCCGACAGGCCCATTGGTAGACCTGTTGGCCTGGCCGGCCACGGCCTCTGCCTGCCTGGCTTGTGGGTAGACCTGTTGTCCTGGCCGGCCTTGGCCTCCGGCCGACCGGCCCATGGGTAGACCGGTTGTCCTGGCCGGCCTTAGCTTCCGGCCGCCTGGCCCACTGGGTAGACCTGTGTCCCTGGCAGACTGCGGCCTCCAGGTGCCGGGGCCCTGGGTAGACCTGTTTTCTCGGCCCTGTCTTCGCTTACTTCCGCCTGGCTCGTGGGTCGACCTGTTGTCCTGGACGGCCTTAGCCTCCGGCTGCCCGGTTCCATGGGTAGACCTGTTGCCCTGGCCAGCCTCGGCCTTCAGGCGCTGTGCCCCTGGGTAGACCTGTTGTCCTGGCCAGATTCGGCCTCCAGGCGCCTGGACCCTTCGTTGACCTGTTGTCCCCGGCGGGCCTCGGCCTCCAGGCGCCGGGACCGTGGGGAGACTTGTTGCCCGTGTCGGCCTTAGACTCTGGCCGACCGGCCTGTGGGTAGACCTGCTGTGCTGACCGGCCTTAGCTTCCGGCCGCCCGGCCCCTGGGGCTTAGGCCGGCCAGGACACCAGGTCTACCCATGGGCTGGGCCTCCGGAGGCTAAGGCCAGCAAGGGCAACCTGTCTACCCAGAGACCGGGCGCCTGGAGGCCGTCTCCGGCCAGGGCCACAGGTCTACCCAGGGACGGGGCAACCGGAGGCTAGGGCCGGCCAGGACAACAGGTCTACCCACAAGCCAGGCAGGCGGAGGCCGAGGCCGGCCAGGCCAACAGGTCTACCATCGGGCCTGTCGGCCGCAGGCGGAGGCCGGCATGGGCAACAGCTCTCCCCACGGTCCCGGCGCCTGGAGGCCGAGGCCCGCCGAGGACAGCAGGTCTACCCTGGGCCCCCGCGCCTGGAGGCCGAGGCTGGCCATGGCAACTGGTCTACCCTGTGCCCCGGCGCCTGGAGGCCGAGTCCGGCCGGGGACAACAGGTCTACGAAGGGTCCCGGTGCCTGGAGGCCAAACCCGGCCAGGACAACAAATCTACCCAGGGGCCCAGCGCCTGAAGGCCGAGGCCGGCCAGGGCAGCAGGTCTACCCGCGGGCCAGTCGTAGGTAAGCCAAGACGGGGCCGAGACGACAGGTCTACCACCAAGCCGGGCAGGCGGAGGCCAAGGCCAGCCAGGGACAACAGGTCTACCCAGCGGCCCGGCGCCTGGCGGCCGAGGCCGACCAGGGCAACAGGTCTACCAACGGAGCTGGGCGGCCCGAGGACAAGGCCGACCAGGACAACAGGTCTACCCACGGGCCGGGTGGCCAGAGGCTAAGGCCGGCAAGGACAACATGTCTGACCACGGGCCGGTCATAGGTAAGCCAAGGGGCCACGGGGCCACGGGGCCGAGATGACAGGTCTACCCACAAGCCGGGCAGGCGGAGGCCGAGGCCGGACGGGGACAACAGGTCTACCCTGGGCCCCGGCGCCTGGCAGCCGAGGCCAGACAGGGAGACAGGTCTACCAAGGGACCGGGCGGAGGTAAGCTAAGACGGGGCCCAGATAACAGGTCTACGCAGGACCTTTGCGTCTGGAGTCCGAGGCCATCCAGGGCAACAGGTCTATCCACGAACTGGGCGCCTGGAGGCTGAGGCCTTTCAGGAAAACAGGTCTACCCGGAGGCCGGGCGCCTGGAGGCTAAGACCGGCCAGGGCAAAAGGTCTACCCACGGGCCGGGTGGCCGGAGGCTAAGGCCGGCAAGGGCAACATGTCTACATGTCTAGGAGTTGCCCGATGGGGAGTTGACAAACTCACAGACACCTACAGAGCGCCCCCCGGGGCAATCACACTCTATATGGACTGGGCACGCCAGAAATGGGGCTGGGACCCCCAGACATCCCTCCCCATAAACCTGACCACCCCAGAAATAGGCTGGAACCCCCAGAGGCCTACCGATGGACTGGGCACTCCAGAAATGAGGCTGGGACTCCCACACACCCCTTCCCGATGAACCTAAATTCCCCAGAAATGGGGCTGGGACCACCAGAGACCCCTCCCCATGGGCTTAGGACCACCAGAAATAGGACATGGAGATCCAGAGACCACTCCCGATGGGCCTGGGATCCCCAGACTGGGGCTAGGAGTCCCGCACATGAGCCACGCCAACTTGCTTCCGTGCCCCACCCTCAGCGTCGAACTAAGCAATCAGCGCCTGGAACAATCAGCGCGGGAATGCCATTCAAATCGACCAATCATATCGCTCTCTCATTCTTGCTCAACTCCTTCATTGTGACATCACAAGTGGCCATGATGCTCAGCCCATCCCCACTATGATGTCGCTGCGCTCCCATTGGCTGTTGACCAGAGGGCGTGGCTTGCCCGGACTATAAAAGGCATGTGCCGGGGCACAGGGCTCAGTGCGGGCCCAGCGATGGGAGCGGTGGCGGAGCACCATGAGCGCCCGGGAGCCGCCATCGGCTGCGGAGGGTGGCCAGCGGCGGGGACTGCCCTAAGGTGAGGAGGGAGGACACCGACAGAACATGCCCCAGGGCAACGAGCACCGGGAGCGGTGGAGCATCGCTGCTGAGCGAGGAGGATGGTGCTGGGAGCATTCCTGGTTCGTGAGTAAACCTGTTGTCCCTGGTAGGCCTCGGCCTCCGGGTGCCGGGGCCCTGGGGAGACCTGTTGTCTCGGCCCTGTCTTGGCTTACCTCTGGCCGGCCCCTGGGTAGATCTGCTGTCCTGGCCGGCCTTAGCCTCCGGCCGCCTAGCCCCTGGGTAGACCTGTTGAAATGGCCGGCCTCATCCTCCAGGCGCCCGACCCCTGGGTAGACCTGGTTTCCTGGCCATCCTCGGCCTCCGGCCGCCCGGCCAATGGGTAGACCTGTTGTCTCGGCCTTGTCTTGGCTTACGTCTGCCTGGCCTGTGGGTAGACCTCTCTCCCTGGCCAGACTCGGCCTTCAGGCACTAGGATCTTGGGTAGACCTGTGGCCCTGGCCGGCCTCGGCCTCCAGGCACCGGGCCCCTGGGTACACCTGTTGTCCTGGCTGGCCTTGGCCTCTGGCCGCCCGGCCCATGGGTAGACCTGTTGTCTCGGCCCCGTCTTGGCTTACCTCTGCCCGGCTCGTGGGTCGACCTGCTGTCCTGGCCGGCCTTAGCCTCCAGCCGCCTGTCCCCTGAGTAGACCTGTTGCCCTGGACGGCCTTGGCCTTCAGGCGCCAGGCCTGTGGGTAGACCTGTTGCCCTGGCTAGCCTTAGCCTCCGGCCGACCGGCCCCTGGGTAAACCTGTTGCCCTGGCCGGCCTCGGCCGCCAGGCGCTGGGCCCGTGGGTAGACCTGTTTCCCTGGCCGGACTCAGGCTCCAGGCACCGGGACCGTGGGTACACATGTAGCCCTGGCTGGACTCGCACTCTAGGCGCCGGGACCGTGGGAAGACCTGTTGTCCCTGGCCGGCCTCCGCCTCCAGGCGCCCGGCCCCTGGGTAGACCTGTTACCTTGGCCTGCCTCGGCCTTCGGCCGCCTGGCCCATGGGTAGACCTGTTTTCTCGGCCCTGTTTTGGCTTACCTCTGCCCGGCCCATGGGTAGATCTGTTGTCCTGACCGGCCTTAGCCCCTGGCCGCCCGGCCCGTGGGTAGACCTGTTGTCCTGGCCAGCCTGAGCCCCCGGCCGCCAGGCCCGTGGGTAGACCTGTTGCACTGGCCGGCCTTAGCCTCCAGGCGCCGGGGCCCTGGGTAGACCTGTTGTCCCTGGCCGGCCTCAGCCTCCAGGCAGGGGGCACCAGGGTAGACCTGTTGTCTTGGCTGGCCTCATCCTCTGGCCGCCCGGCCCCTGGGTAGACCTGTGTCCCTGGATGCTGTGGTCTCCAGGTGCCATGTCCCTGGGTAGACCTGTTGTTTCGGCCTTGTCTTGGCTTACCTCCGCCCTGCCTGTGGGTAGACCTGTTGTCCTGGCTGGCCTTGGCCTCCAGCCGCCAGGCCCTGTGGGTAGACCTGTTGTCTCGGCCCCATCTTGGCTTACCTCTGCTCGGCCCTTGGGTAGACCTGTTGCCATGGCCGTCCTTAGCCTCCGGCCGACCGGCCTCATGGGTAAACCTGTTGTCCTGGCCGGCCTTAGCCTCTGGCCGCCTAACCCCTTTGTAGACCTGTTGTCTCGGACCTGTCTTTGCTTACCTCCGCCTGGCTTGTGGGTAGACCTGGTGTCCTGGCCGGCCTTAGCCCCCGGCCGCCCAGCCCGTGGGTAGACCTGTTGTCCTGGCCGGCCTTAGCCTCCGGCCGACCGGTCCCTGGGTAGACCGTTTGCCATTTCCGCACTCTGCCTTCAGGCGCCGGGCCTGTGTGTAGAGCTGTTGTCCTCAGCCGGACTCGGGCTCCAGGTGCCGGGACTGTGAGTAGACCTGTTGTCCCCAGGCGGCCTTGGTCTCCGGCCGCCCGGCCCGTAGGTAGACCTGTTTTCTCGGCCCCGTCTTCGCTTACCTCCACCCGGCCCTTGGGTAGACCTTTTGTCCTGGCCGGCCTTGGCCTCCGGCCGCCTGGTCCGTGGGTAGACCTGTTGTCTCGGACCTGTCTTGGCTTTCCTCCGCCCGGCCCCTGGGTAGACCTGTCTCCTTGGCCGGCCTGAGCCTCCGGCCCAACGGCCCATTGGTAGACCTGTTGCCCTGGCCGGTCTCGGCCTCCAGGTGCTGGGGCCCAGGGTAGACCTGCTGTCCCCTGCGGGCCTCGGCCTCCAGGCGCAGGGACCGTGGGGAGACCTGTTGCCCATGCCAGCCTTAGCCTCTGGCCGGCCAGCCCGTGGGTAGACCTGCTGTGCCAGCCGGCCTTAGCCTCCGGCCGCCAGGCCCCTGGGTAGACCTGTTGCACTGGCCAGCTTCGGCCGCTAGGCGCCGGGCCGCTGGGTAGACCTGTTGTCCCTGGCTGGCCTCGGCCTCCGCCTGCCCGGCCCGTGTGTAGACCTGTGGTCTCGGGCCCGTCTTGGCTTACCTACGCCCGGCCCGTGGGTAGACCTGTTGCCCTGGCCGGCCTTGGCCTCCGGCAACCCGGCCCGTTGGTAGACCTGCTGCCCTGGCTGGCCTCGGCCTTCAGGCGCTGGGCCCGTGGGTAGACCTGTTGTCCTGGCCGGATTCGGCCTCCAGGCGCCTGGACCCTTCGTAGACCTGTTGTCCCCGGCCGGACTCGGCCTCCAGGCACCGGGGCTCTGGGTAGACCTGTTGTCCCTGGCCGGCCTCAGCCTCCAGGCACCCTGCCTGTGGGTAGCCCTGTTGTCCTGACCGGTCTCGGCCTCCGGCCGTCCGGCCTGTGTGTAGACCTGTTTTCTAGGCCATGTCTTGGCTTTCCTCCGCCCGGCCCCAGGGTAGACCTGTCTCCCGGGCCAGCCTTAGGCTCCGGTCGACCGGCCCATGGGTAGACCTGTTGCACTGGCCGGTCTCGGCCTCCAGGCGCTGGGCCTGTGGGTAGAATAGTTGCCCTGGCCGACCTCGGCCGCCAGGCACCGGGCCCGTGGGTAGACCAGTTGCCCTGGCCGGCCTCGGCCTCCAGGCTCCGGGGCCCAGGGTAGACCTGCTGTCCCCGGCGGGCCTCGGCCTCCAGGCGCAGGGACCGTGGGGAGAGCTGTTGCCCATGCCAACCTTAGCCTCTGGCCGACCGGCCTGTGGGTAGACCTGCTGTGCTGGCCGGCCTTAGCTTCCGGCCGCCTGGCCCGCTGGGTAGACCTGTGTCCCTGGCAGACTGCGGCCTCCAGGTGCCGGGGCCCTGGGTAGACCTGTTTTCTCGGCCCTGTCTTCGCTTACTTCCGCCTGGCTCGTGGGTTGACCTGTTGTCCTGGATGGCCTTAGCCTCCGGCTGCCTGGTTCCGTGGGTAGACCTGTTGCCCTGGCCAGCCTCGGCCTTCAGGCGCTGTGCCCCTGGGTAGACCTGTTGTCCTGGCCGGATTCGGCCTCCAGGCGCCTGGACCCTTCGTTGACCTGTTGTCCCCGGCGGGCCTCGGCCTCCAGGCGCCGGGACCGTGGGGAGACTTGTTGCCCGTGTCGGCCTTAGACTCTGGCCGACCGGCCTGTGGGTAGACCTGCTGTGCTGGCCGGCCTTAGCTTCCGGCCGCCCGGCCCCTGGGGCTTAGGCCGGCCAGGACACCAGGTCTACCCATGGGCTGGGCCGCTGGAGGCTAAGGCCAGCAAGGGCAACCTGTCTACCCAGAGACCGGGCGCCTGGAGGCCGTGTCCGGCCAGGGCCACAGGTCTACCCAGGGACCGGGCAACCGGAGGCTAGGGCCGGCCAGGACAACAGGTCTACCCACAAGCCAGACAGGCGGAGGCCGAGGCCGGCCAGGCCAACAGGTCTACCATCGGGCCTGTCGGCCGCAGGCGGAGGCCGGCCAGGGCAGCAGGTCGACCCACGGGCCGGGCAGAGGAACGCCAAGACCGGGCCGAGACAACAGGGCTACCCACAAGCCGGGCAGGCGGAGGCCGAGACCGGCGGGGGACAACAGGTCTACCCAGGGGCCCGGCACTTGCGGCTGAGGCCGGCCAGGTCAAAAGGTCTGCCCAAGGGCCGGGCGGCCGGAGGCTAAGGCAGGCCAGCACAGCAGGTCTACCCACGGGCCGGTCGGCCAGAGGCTAAGGCCGGCATGGGCAGCAGGTCTCCCCACGGTCCCGGCGCCTGGAGGCCGAGGCCCGCCGGGGACAGCAGGTCTACCCTGTGCCCCGGCGCCTGGAGGCTGAGGCCGGCCAGGGCAACAGGTCTACCCAGGGGCTGGGCGACCGGAGGCTAAGGCCGGCCAGGGAGACAGGTCTATCCAGGGGCCGGGCGGAGGAAAGCCAACATGGGGCCAAGACAACAGGTCTACCCAGGGCCTTGGCGTCTGGAGTCCGAGGCTGTCCAGGGAAACAGGTCTACCCCGAACTGGGCGCCTGGAGGCTGAGGCCTGCACGGACAACAGGTCTACCCTGGAGCCGGGCGCCTGGAGGCTAAGGACGGCCAGAGCAACAGGTCTACCCACGGGCCGGGTGGCCGGAGGCTATGGAAGGCCATGGCAACAGGTCTACCCAAGGGCCGAGCAGAGGTAAGCCAAGACAGGGCCGAGACAGCAGGTCAACCCAGGGCCCCGGTGCCTGGAGGCCAAGGCCTGCCAGGGACACAGGTCTACCCACAGGGCCTGGCGGGCGGAGGCCAAGGACGACATGGACAACAGGTCTACCCAAGGGCCGGTCGGCCGGAGGCCAAGGCTGGCCAGGACAACAGGTCTACCCATGAGCCGGTCGGCCGGAGGCTAAGGCCGGCCAGGGAGACAGGTCTATCCAGGGGCCGGGCGGAGGAAAGCCAACACGGGGCCAAGACAACAGGTCTACCCAGGGCCTTGGCGTCTGGAGTCCGAGGCTGTCCAGGGAAACAGGTCTACCCCGAACTGGGCGCCTGGAGGCTGAGGCCTTTCAGGAAAACAGGTCTACACTGGAGTCAGGCGCCTGGAGGCTAAGGATGGGCAGGGCAACAGGTCTACCCACGGGCCAGGTGGCCTGAGGCTAAGGCCGGCAAGGGCAACATGTCTATAGAGAGGCCCGGCGCCTTGATGCCGAGGTCGGCCAGGGAAACAGGTCTACCCAGGGGCCGTGCGGCCGGAGGGCAAGGCCGACCAAGACTACAGGTCTACCCACGGGCTGGGCGTAGTTAAGCCAAGACGGGGCCGAGGACAACAGGTCTACCCAGGGGCCCGGTGCATGAAGGCCGAGGCCGGCCAGTGGAACAGGTCTACCTACGGAACCGGGCGGCCAGAGGCTAAGGCCGTCCAGGACAACATGTCGACCCACGAGCCGAGCGGAGGTAAGCGAAGACAGGGCCGTGAAAACAGGTCTACCTACGGGCCGGGGGGCCAGAGGCCGAGTCCGCCTGGGGACGACAGGTGTACTCACGGTCCCGGCGCCTGGAGGCCAAGGCCTGCCAGGACAACAGGTCTAGTCAGGGGTTAGGCGGCCAGAGGCTAAGGCTGGCCAGGACAACAGGTTTACCCACGAGGCCTGTCGGCCGGAGGCTAAGGAAGGCCACGACAACAGGTCTACCCAAGGGCCGAGCAGAGGTAAGCCAAGACGGGGCCAGGACGACAGGTCTACCCAGGGCCCCGGGGCCTGGAGGCCGAGGCCTGCCAGGGACACAAGTCTACTCACAGGTCCTGGCGGCCGGAGGCTAAGGATGACCAGGAAAACAGGTCAACCCACAGGCCGGTTGGCCGGAGGCCAAGGCCGGCCAAGACAACATGTCTACCCATGGGCCTGGCAGCCGGAGGCCGAGGCCAGTGAGGACAACAGGTGTACCCTGGGGCCCGGCGCCTGAAGGCTGAGGCAAGCCAGGGAAACAGGTTTACCCATGGAGCCGGTCAGCCGGAGGCTAAGGCCGGCCAGGACAACAGGTCTACCCACAAGCCGGGCAGGCGGAGGCCAAGGCTGGTGGGGAGAACAGGTCTACCCAGGGGTCGGGCAGGCGGAGGCCAAGGCCGGCTAGGCAACAGGTCAACCCAGCGCCCCGGCGCCTGGAGGCCGAGTCCGGCCGGGAACAAAAGGTCTATGAAGGGTCCCAGTGCCCGGAGGCCGGACCCGGCCGGGACAACAAATCTACCCACGGGCCCAGGGATTGGTACGGATTGGTATGGACCACTACGGGCCAGTACGGACCAGTACGGACCAGAACGGACCTGAATGGACCTGTACGGACCAGTAAAGGCCAGAAAGGACCAGAACGGACCGGTATGCACCAGTTTGGACCACAACGGGGCAGTACTGACCAGTATGGACCTGTACGGACCAGTACGAACCAGTACAGACAAGTACGAACCAGTACGGACCAGTACGGACCTGTATGGACCAGTATGGGCCAGTACGGACCAGTACGGACCAGTATGGACCAATGCTGACCAGAACAGACCAGAACGGACCAGTATGGAGCAGTATGGACCAGTACGGACCAGTATGGACCAGTATGGACCAGTACGGAGCAGTATGGACCAATATGGACCATTACAGACCAGTACAGACCAGTACGGACCAGTATGGAACAGTACGGAACAGTATGGACCAGTACGGAGCAGTACGGAACACTACGGAACAGTATGGACCAGTACGGACGAATACGGACCAGTACGGACCAATACAGATTAGTACGGATGGGTACGGACCGGTAGGGACC
Organism: Anomalospiza imberbis; assembly: GCF_031753505.1. NCBI lineage: Eukaryota > Metazoa > Chordata > Aves > Passeriformes > Viduidae > Anomalospiza > Anomalospiza imberbis. Next base: position 25,295 of record NW_027100266.1, read on the forward strand.
AGTACGGACCAGTGTGGACCAGTACGGACCAGTACGGACCAGTATGGACAAGTACGGACCAGTACGGACAAGAACGGACCGGAACGGACCAGAACGGAGAGGAACGGACCGGTACGGACCTGTATGGACCGGTACGGACCGGTACGGACGGGTACAGACAGATACGGAGCGGTACGGACAGGTTAGGACCAGAACGGACCAGTACGGACAGGTATGGACCAGTAGGGAACACTACGGACCAGTACGGAACACTATGGACAAGTGCGGACCAGTATGGAACAGTACGGACCAGTACAGACCAGTATGGACCGGTATGGATCAGTACGGACCACTACGGACCAGTACGGACCAGTATGGATCACTATGGACAAGTACGGACCAGTACGGACCAGTATGGACCAGTATGGACCAGTACGGAACACTACGGACCAGTACGGAACACTATGGAAAAGTGCGGACCAGTACGGACCAGTACGGACCAGTATGGACCGGTATGGATCAGTATGGACCACTACGGACATGTACGGACCAGTGGACCAATATGGACAAGTACGGACCAGTATGGACCTGTAGGGACCAGTACGGACATGAACGGACCGCAACGGACCAGAACGGAGAGGAACGGACCGGTACGGACCGGTATGGACCGGTACGGACCGGAACGGACCGGTACAGATGGGTACAGAGAGGTACCGACCGGTACGGACGGGTACGGACCAGTACGGACCAGTATGGACCAGTATGGACAAGTACGGACCAGTACGGACATGAACGGACCGGAACGGTCCAGAACGGAGAGGAACGGACTGGTACGGACCAGAACGGACCAGAACGGACCGGTATGCACCGGTATGGACCAGTATGAACCAGTACGGACCAGTATGGACCAGTACGGACGAGTGCGGCCCAGTATGGACCAGTACAGACCAGTACGGAACAGTATGGACCAGTACAGACCAGTACGGACCAGTATGGACCGGTATGGATCAGTATGGACCACTACGGACCAGTACGGACCAGTATGGACCAGTATGGACCAGTACGGACCAGTACGGACATGAACGGACCGGAACGGACCAGAACGGAGAGGAACGGACCGGTCTGGACCAGAATGGACCAGAACGGACCGGTATGCACCGGTATGGACCAGTATGAACCAGTACGAACCAGTATGGACCAGTACGGACGAGTACGGCCCAGTATGGACCAGTACAGACCAGTACGGAGCATTACGGACCGGTACGGACCGGTACAGACCGGTACGGACCGGTACGGACCTGTACGGCCCAGTATGGACCACTACGGACCAGTATGGACCACTACGGTCCAGTATGGACCAGTACGGACCACTACGGACCAGTACGGACCAGTATGGACCAGTATGGACAAGTACTGACCAGTACAAACAGGAACGGACCGGTACGGACCGGTACGGACCGGTACAGAACGGTACAGACCAGAACGGAGAGGAACGGACCGGTACGGACCGGTACGGACCGGAACGGACCAGAACGGACCCGTACGGACCGGTACGGACAGGTAAGGACCAGTACAGACCGGTACGGACCAGTATGGACATGTACGGAACACAACGGACCAGTACGGAACACTACGGAACAGTATGGACCAGTATGGAGCAAAACGGGCCAGTACGGACCAGTACGGACCGGTATGGACCGGCACGGACCGGAACGGACCGGAACGGACTGGTACGGACCGGTACGAACAGGTAAGGACCGGTACGGACCGGTACGGACCAGTATGGACCAGTACGGAACACTACAAACCAGTACGGAACACTATGGACAAGTACGGACCTGTACGGAACGGACCAGAACGGAGAGGAACGGACCGGTACGGACCAGAACGGACCAGAAGGGACCGGTATGCAGCGGTATGGACCACTATGGACCAGTACAGACCAGTACGGAACAGTACGGCCCAGTACAGACCAGTACAGACCAGTATGGACCAGTACGGCCCATTTAGACCACTACGGACCATTACGGTCCAGTATGGCCAGTACGGAGCAGTACGGAGCAGTACGGACCAGTACGGACCAGTACGGACCAGTACGGACCGGTATGGATCAGTACGGACCACTACGGACCAGTACGGACAAGTATGGATCAGTACGGACCAGTACGGACCAGTACGGACCAGTATGGACCACTATGGCCAAGTACGGACCAGTATGGACAAGTACGGACCAGTACGGACATGAACGGACCGCAACGGACCAGAACGGACCAGAACGGATTGGTACGGACCGGTATGGGCCGGCACGGACCGGAACGGACCGGTACGGAGGGATACGGACCGGAACGGACCGGTACGGACCGGTACGGACCAGTACGGACCAGTACAGACCAGTACGGAGCAGTACGGCCCAGTATGGACCACTACGGACCATTACGGTCCAGTATGGCCAGTACGGAGCAGTACGGACCAGTATGGACCAGTACGGATCAGTACGGATCGGTACGGGCCGGTATGGATCAGTACGGAACACTATGGACCGGTACGGACCAGTATGGACAAGTACGGACCAGTACGGAGCAGTATGGACCGGTATGGATCAGTAAGGACCAGAACGGACCAGTGCGGACCAGAACGGACCAGAACGGACCGGTACGGACCACTATGGACCAGTACGGACCAGTACGGACCAGAACGGACCAGTATGGAGCAGTACGGACAACTTGGGAGCAGTACGGAGCAGTATGGACCACTACGGACCAGTATGGACCAGTATGGACCAGTACGGAGCAGTATGGACCAATATGGACCATTACGGACCAGTACGGGCCAGTACGGACCAGTATGGACCATTACGGACCAGTACAGACCAGTACGGAGGAGTACGGACTAGTATGGACCAGAACGGACCAGTACGGGCCAGTATGGACCAGTACAGATCAGTATGGACCAATACGGAGTAGTACGGACCAGTAGGGACCAGTGTGGACCAGTACTGACCAGTAGGAACCACTATGCTCCAGTACGGACCAGTACGGAACACTATGGACCAGTACGGACCAGTCCGGACCAGAACGGACCAGTATGGACCAGTACGGACCACTAGGGAGCAGTACAGAGCAGTATGGACCAGTTCTGACCAATACGGACCAGTACGGACCAGTATGGACTATTGCGGAGCAGTACGGACCAGTACGGAGGAGTACGGACCAGTATGGACCAATATGCACCAGTACGGGCCAGTATGGACCAGTATGGACCAGTATGGACCAGTATGGGCCAGTATGGACCAGTACGTATCAGTACGAACCAGTATGGACCAGTACGGATCAGTATGGATCGGTACGGACCGGTATGGATCAGTACGGAACACTATGGACCGGTATGGATCAGTATGGTCCACTACGGACCAGTACGGACCAGTATGGACCGGTATGGATCAGTATGGACCGCTACGGACCAGTACGGACCAGTATGGACAAGTACGGACCAGTACGGACATGAACGGACCGCAACGGACCAGAACGGAGAGGAACGAACCGGTACGGACCGGTATGGACTGGTACGGACTGGAACGGACCGGTACGGATGGGTAAGGACAGGTACGGACCGGTACGGACCAGAACGGACCAGTACAGACCAGTATGGACCAGTACGGACCAGTACAGACCAGTACGGAGCAGTACGGCCCAGTATGGACCACTACGGACCGTTACGGTCCAGTATGGCCAGTACGGAGCAGTACGGACCAGTATGGACCAGTACGGATCAGTACGGACCAGTATGGACCAGTACGGATCAGTACGGATCGGTACGGACCGGTATGGATCAGTACGGAACACTATGGACCGGTACGGTCCAGTACGGATCAGTACAGACCAGTATGGACCAGTATGGATCAGTATGGACCACTACGGACCAGTACGGACCAGTATGGACAAGTACGGACCAGTACGGACATGAACGGACCGGAACGGACCAGAACGGAGAGGAACGGACCGGTACAGACCGGTATGGACCGGTACGGACCGGAACGGACCGGTACGGAGGGGTACGGACAGGTACGGACTGGTACGGACGGCTACGGACCGGTATGGACCAGAACGGACCGGTATGGACCGGTACGGACAGGTAAGGACCAGTACAGACCGCTACGGACCAGTATGGACCAGTACGGAACACTACGGACCAGTACGGAACACTACGGAACAGTACGGACCAGTATGGAGCAATACGGACCAGTACGGACCGGTACGGGCCGGTATGGACCGGCACGGACCGGAACGGACCGGTACGGATGGGTACGGACCAGTATGGACCGGTACGGACGGGTACGGACCGGTACGGACCGGTACAGACGGAAAGGACTGGTACGGACCGGTACGGACAGGTAAGGACCGGTACGGACCGGTACGGACGGGTATGGACCAGTACGGAACACTACGGACCAGTACGGAACACTATGGACAAGTACGGACTAGTACGGAACGGACCAGAACGGAGAGGAACGGACCGGTACGGACCAGAAAGGACCAGAACGGACCGGTATGCACCGGTATGGACCAGTATGAACCAATACGGACCAGTATGGACCAGTACGGACGAGTACGGCCCAGTATGGACCAGTACAGACCAGTACGGAACAGTACGGACCAGTACAGACCACTACGGACCAGTACGGACCAGTACGGCCCAGTACGGACCACTACGGACCATTACGGTCCAGTATGGCCAGTACAGATCAGTACGGACCAGTATGGACCAGTACGGATCAGTACGGACCAGTATGGACCAGTACGGATCAGTACGGATCGGTACGGACCGGTATGGATCAGTACGGAACACTATGGACCGGTACGGACCAGTACGGATCAGTACGGACCAGTATGGACCGGTATGGATCAGTATGGACCACTACGGACCAGTACGGACCAGTATGGACAAGTACGGACCAGTACGCACATGAACGGACCGCAACGGACCAGAACGGAGAGGAACGGACCGGTACGGACCGGTATGGACCGGTACGGACCGGAACCGACCGGTACGGAGGGGTACGGAAAGGTACGGACCGGTACGGACGGCTACGGACCGGTACGGACCAGAACGGACCGGTACGGACCGGTACGGACAGGTAAGGACCAGTACAGACCGCTACGGACCAGTATGGACAAGTACGGAACACTACGGACCAGTACAGAACACTACGGAACAGTACGGACCAGTACGGAGCAATACGGACCAGTACGGACTGGTACGGACCGGTATGGACCGGCACGGACCGGAACGGACCGGTACGGACGGGTACGGACCAGTATGGACCGGTACGGACGGGTACGGACCGGTATGGACCGGTACAGTCCGGAACGGACTGGTACGGACCGGTACGGACAGGTAAGGACCGGTACGGACCAGTACGGACCAGTATGGACCAGTACGGAACACTACGGACCAGTACGGAACACTATGGACAAGTACGGACTAGTACGGAACGGACCAGAACGGAGAGGAACGGACCGGTACAGACCAGAAAGGACCAGAACGGACCGGTATGCACCGGTATGGACCAGTATGAACCAATACGGACCAGTATGGACCAGTACGGACGAGTACGGCCCAGTATGGACCAGTACAGACCAGTACGGAACAGTACGGACCAGTACAGACCACTACGGACCAGTACGGACCAGTACGGCCCAGTACGGACCACTGCGGACCATTACGGTCCAGTATGGCCAGTACAGATCAGTACGGACCAGTACGGACCAGTACAGATCAGTACGGAACAGTACGGACCGGTATGGATCAGTACGGACCACTACGGACCAGTACGGACCAGTATGGATCACTATGGACAAGTACGGACCAGTACGGACCAGTATGGACCACTACAGACCAGTACGGACCAGTATGGACCACTACAGACCAGTACGGACCAGTATGGACAAGTACGGACCAGTACGGACATGAACGGACCGGAACGGACCAGAACGGAGAGGAACGGACTGGTACGGACCAGAACGGACCAAAACGGACCGGTATGCACCGGTATGGACCAGTATGAACCAGTACGGACCAGTATGGACCAGTACGGACGAGTGCGGCCCAGTATGGACCAGTACAGACCAGTACGGAACAGTACGGACCAGTACAGACCAGTACGGACCAGTACGGACCAGTATGGACCGGTATGGATCAGTATGGACCACTACGGACCAGTACGGACCAGTATGGTCCAGTATGGACAAGTACGGACAAGTATGGACCAGTACGGACCGGTACGGACCGGAACGGACCGGAACGGACCGGTACGGACCGGTACGGACCAGTACGGACCCGTATGGACCAGTACGGACCCGTAAGGACCACTACGGACCATTACAGACCAGTATTTACCAGTACGGACCAGTACGGACCAGAACGGACCAGAACGGACCGGTACGGACCAGTACATGCCAGAAAGGACCATAACGGACCGGTATGCACCAGTATGGACCACTTCGGGGCAGTACAGACCAGTACGGAAGAGTACGGACCAGTACGGACCAGTACGGAGAAGTACGAACCAGTACGGACCAGTACGGACCTGTATGGACCAGTATGGACCAGTACGGACCAGTACGGACCAGTATGGACCAATGCTGACCAGAACAGACCAGAACGGACCAGTATGGAGCAGTATGGAGCAGTATGGACCAGTATGGACCATTACGGACCAGTACGGACAAGTACGGACAAGTATGGACCATTACAGACCAGTACAGACCAGTACGGACCAGTATGGAACAGTACGGAACAGTATGGACCAGTACGGAGCAGTACGGAACACTACGGAACAGTATGGACCAGTACGGACGAATACGGACCAGTACGGACCAATACAGATTAGTACGGATGGGTACGGACCGGTAGGGACCGGTACGGACCAGTGTGGACCAGTACGGACCAGTACGGACCAGTATGGACAAGTACGGACCAGTACGGACAAGAACGGACCGGAACGGACCAGAACGGAGAGGAACGGACCGGTACGGACCTGTATGGACCGGTACGGACGGGTACGGACCGGTACGGACCGGTACAGACAGATACGGACCGATACGGAGCAGTATGGACCGGTATGGACCGGTACGGACCAGAACGGACTGGTACGGACCGGTACGGATAGGTAAGGACCGGTACGGACCGGTACGGACCAGTATGGACCAGTACGGAACACTACGGACCAGTACGGAACACTGTGGACAAGTGCGGACCAGTACGGACCAGTACGGACCAGTATGGACCGGTATGGATCAGTATGGACCACTACGGACATGTACGGACCAGTGGACCAATATGGACAAGTACGGACCAGTATGGACCTGTACGGACCAGTAGGGACATGAACGGACCGCAACGGACCAGAACGGAGAGGAACGGACCGGTACGGATCGGAACGGACCGGTACGGATGGGTACGGAGAGGTACCGACCGGTACGGACATGAACGGACCGGAACGGACCAGTATGGACCAGTATGGACAAGTACGGACCAGTACCGACATGAATGGACCGGAACGGACCAGAACGGAGAGGAACGGACTGGTACGGACCAGAACGGACCAGAACGGACCGGTATGCACTGGTATGGACCAGTATGAACCAGTACGGACCAGTATGGACCAGTATGGACGAGTGCGGCCCAGTATGGACCAGTACAGACCAGTACGGAACAGTACGGACCAGTACAGACCAGTACGGACCAGTACGGACCAGTATGGACCGGTATGGGTCAGTATGGACCACTACGGACCAGTACGGACCAGTATGGACCAGTATGGACAAGTACGGACCAGTACGGACATGAACGGACGGGAACGGACCAGAACGGAGAGGAACGTACTGGTCTGGACCAGAATGGACCAGAACGGTCCGGTATGCACCGGTATGGACCAGTATGAACCAGTACGGACCAGTATGGACCAGTACGGATGAGTACGGCCCAGTATGGACCAGTACAGACCAGTACGGAACAGTACGGACCAGTACAGACCAGTACGGACCAGTACGGACCAGTATGGACCGGTATGGATCAGTATGGACCACTACGGACCAGTACGGACCAGTATGGACCAGTATGGACCAGTACGGACCAGTACGGACATGAACGGACGGGAACGGACCAGAACGGAGAGGAACGGACCGGTCTGGACCAGAATGGACCAGAACGGACCGGTATGCACCGGTATGGATCAGTATGAACCAGTACGGACCAGTATGGACCAGTACGGATGAGTACGGCCCAGTATGTTCCAGTACAGACCAGTACGGAGCATTATGAACCGGTACGGACCGGTACAGACCGGTACGGACCGGTACGGACCTGTACGGCCCAGTATGGACCACTACGGACCAGTATGGACCACTACGGACCACTACGGACCAGTACGGACCAGTATGGACCAGTATGGACAAGTACTGAACAATACAAACAGGAACGGACCGGTATGGACCGGTACGGACCGGTACAGAACGGTACAGACCAGAACGGAGAGGAACGGACCGGTACGGACCGGTACGGACCGGTACGGACCGGAACGGACCAGAACGGACCCGTACGGACCGGTACGGACAGGTAAGGACCAGTACAGACCGCTACGGACCAGTATGGACATGTACGGAACACAACGGACCAGTACGGAACACTACGGAACAGTATGGACAAGTACGGAGCAATACGGACCAGTACGGACCGGTACGGACCGGTATGGACCGGCACGGATCGGAACGGACCGGAACGGACCGGTACGGACCAGTACGGACAGGTATGGACCGGAACGGACCAGAACGGACCCGTACGGACCGGTACAGACAGGTAAGGACCAGTACAGACCGCTACGGACCAGCATGGACATGTACGGAACACAACGGACCAGTACGGAACACTACGGAACAGTATGGACCAGTACGGAGCAATACGGACCAGTACGGACCGGTACGGACCGGTATGGACCGGCACGGATCGGAACGGACCGGAACGGACTGGTACGGACCGGTACGAACAGGTAAGGACTGGTACGGACCGGTACGGACCAGTATGGACCAGTACGGAACACTACGGACCAGTACGGAACACTATGGACAAGTACGGACCTGTACGGAACGGACCAGAACGGAGAGGAACGGACCGGTATGAACCAGTACGGACCAGTACGGCCGAGTACGGCCCAGTATGGACCAGTACAGACCAGTACGGAACAGTATGGACCAGTACAGACCAGTACAGACCAGTATGGACCAGTACGGCCCATTTAGACCACTACGGACCATTACGGTCCAGTATGGCCAGTATGGAGCAGTACGGAGCAGTACGGACCAGTACGGACCAGTATGGAACAGTACGGACCGGTATGGATCAGTACGGACCACTACGGACCACTACGGACAAGTATGGACCAGTACGGACCAGTACGGACCAGTACGGACGAGTACGGCCCAGTATGGACCAGTACAGACCAGTACGGAGCATTACGGACCGGTACGGACCGGTACAGACCGGTACGGACCGGTACGGACCTGTACGGCCCAGTATGGACCACTACGGACCAGTATGGACCACTACGGTCCAGTATGGACCAGTACGGACCACTACGGACCAGTACGGACCAGTATGGACCAGTATGGACAAGTACTGACCAGTACAAACAGGAACGGACCGGTACGGACCGGTACGGACCGGTACAGAACGGTACAGACCAGAACGGAGAGGAACGGACCGGTACGGACCGGTACGGACCGGAACGGACCAGAACGGACCCGTACGGACCGGTACGGACAGGTAAGGACCAGTACAGACCGGTACGGACCAGTATGGACATGTACGGAACACAACGGACCAGTACGGAACACTACGGAACAGTATGGACCAGTATGGAGCAAAACGGGCCAGTACGGACCAGTACGGACCGGTATGGACCGGCACGGACCGGAACGGACCGGAACGGACTGGTACGGACCGGTACGAACAGGTAAGGACCGGTACGGACCGGTACGGACCAGTATGGACCAGTACGGAACACTACAAACCAGTACGGAACACTATGGACAAGTACGGACCTGTACGGAACGGACCAGAACGGAGAGGAACGGACCGGTACGGACCAGAACGGACCAGAAGGGACCGGTATGCAGCGGTATGGACCACTATGGACCAGTACAGACCAGTACGGAACAGTACGGCCCAGTACAGACCAGTACAGACCAGTATGGACCAGTACGGCCCATTTAGACCACTACGGACCATTACGGTCCAGTATGGCCAGTACGGAGCAGTACGGAGCAGTACGGACCAGTACGGACCAGTACGGACCAGTACGGACCGGTATGGATCAGTACGGACCACTACGGACCAGTACGGACAAGTATGGATCAGTACGGACCAGTACGGACCAGTACGGACCAGTATGGACCACTATGGCCAAGTACGGACCAGTATGGACAAGTACGGACCAGTACGGACATGAACGGACCGCAACGGACCAGAACGGACCAGAACGGATTGGTACGGACCGGTATGGGCCGGCACGGACCGGAACGGACCGGTACGGAGAGGTACGGACCGGAACGGACCGGTACGGACCGGTACGGACCAGTACGGACCAGTACAGACCAGTACGGAGCAGTACGGCCCCGTATGGACCACTACGGACCATTACGGTCCAGTATGGCCAGTACGGAGCAGTACGGACCAGTATGGACCAGTACGGATCAGTACGGATCGGTACGGGCCGGTATGGATCAGTACGGAACACTATGGACCGGTACGGACCAGTATGGACAAGTACGGACCAGTACGGAGCAGTATGGACCGGTATGGATCAGTAAGGACCAGAACGGACCAGTGCGGACCAGAACGGACCAGAACGGACCGGTACGGACCACTATGGACCAGTACGGACCAGTACGGACCAGAACGGACCAGTATGGACCAGTACGGACAACTTGGGAGCAGTACGGAGCAGTATGGACCACTACGGACCAGTATGGACCAGTATGGACCAGTACGGAGCAGTATGGACCAATATGGACCATTACGGACCAGTACGGGCCAGTACGGACCAGTATGGACCATTACGGACCAGTACAGACCAGTACGGAGGAGTACGGACCAGTATGGACCAGAACGGACCAGTACGGGCCAGTATGGACCAGTACGGATCAGTATGGACCAATACGGAGTAGTACGGACCAGTAGGGACCAGTGTGGACCAGTACTGACCAGTAGGAACCACTATGCTCCAGTACGGACCAGTACGGAACACTATGGACCAGTACGGACCAGTCCGGACCAGAACGGACCAGTATGGACCAGTACGGACCACTAGGGAGCAGTACAGAGCAGTATGGACCAGTTCTGACCAATACGGACCAGTACGGACCAGTATGGACTATTGCGGAGCAGTACGGACCAGTACGGAGGAGTACGGACCAGTATGGACCAATATGCACCAGTACGGGCCAGTATGGACCAGTATGGACCAGTATGGACCAGTATGGGCCAGTATGGACCAGTACGTATCAGTACGAACCAGTATGGACCAGTACGGATCAGTATGGATCGGTACGGACCGGTATGGATCAGTACGGAACACTATGGACCGGTATGGATCAGTATGGTCCACTACGGACCAGTACGGACCAGTATGGACCGGTATGGATCAGTATGGACCGCTACGGACCAGTACGGACCAGTATGGACAAGTACGGACCAGTACGGACATGAACGGACCGCAACGGACCAGAACGGAGAGGAACGAACCGGTACGGACCGGTATGGACTGGTACGGACTGGAACGGACCGGTACGGATGGGTAAGGACAGGTACGGACCGGTACGGACCAGAACGGACCAGTACAGACCAGTATGGACCAGTACGGACCAGTACAGACCAGTACGGAGCAGTACGGCCCAGTATGGACCACTACGGACCGTTACGGTCCAGTATGGCCAGTACGGAGCAGTACGGACCAGTATGGACCAGTACGGATCAGTACGGACCAGTATGGACCAGTACGGATCAGTACGGATCGGTACGGACCGGTATGGATCAGTACGGAACACTATGGACCGGTACGGTCCAGTACGGATCAGTACAGACCAGTATGGACCAGTATGGATCAGTATGGACCACTACGGACCAGTACGGACCAGTATGGACAAGTACGGACCAGTACGGACATGAACGGACCGGAACGGACCAGAACGGAGAGGAACGGACCGGTACAGACCGGTATGGACCGGTACGGACCGGAACGGACCGGTACGGAGGGGTACGGACAGGTACGGACTGGTACGGACGGCTACGGACCGGTATGGACCAGAACGGACCGGTATGGACCGGTACGGACAGGTAAGGACCAGTACAGACCGCTACGGACCAGTATGGACCAGTACGGAACACTACGGACCAGTACGGAACACTACGGAACAGTACGGACCAGTATGGAGCAATACGGACCAGTACGGACCGGTACGGGCCGGTATGGACCGGCACGGACCGGAACGGACCGGTACGGATGGGTACGGACCAGTATGGACCGGTACGGACGGGTACGGACCGGTACGGACCGGTACAGACGGAAAGGACTGGTACGGACCGGTACGGACAGGTAAGGACCGGTACGGACCGGTACGGACGGGTATGGACCAGTACGGAACACTACGGACCAGTACGGAACACTATGGACAAGTACGGACTAGTACGGAACGGACCAGAACGGAGAGGAACGGACCGGTACGGACCAGAAAGGACCAGAACGGACTGGTATGCACCGGTATGGACCAGTATGAACCAATACGGACCAGTATGGACCAGTACGGACGAGTACGGCCCAGTATGGACCAGTACAGACCAGTACGGAACAGTACGGACCAGTACAGACCACTACGGACCAGTACGGACCAGTACGGCCCAGTACGGACCACTACGGACCATTACGGTCCAGTATGGCCAGTACAGATCAGTACGGACCAGTATGGACCAGTACGGATCAGTACGGACCAGTATGGACCAGTACGGATCAGTACGGATCGGTACGGACCGGTATGGATCAGTACGGAACACTATGGACCGGTACGGACCAGTACGGATCAGTACGGACCAGTATGGACCGGTATGGATCAGTATGGACCACTACGGACCAGTACGGACCAGTATGGACAAGTACGGACCAGTACGCACATGAACGGACCGCAACGGACCAGAACGGAGAGGAACGGACCGGTACAGACCGGTATGGACCGGTACGGACCGGAACCGACCGGTACGGAGGGGTACGGAAAGGTACGGACCGGTACGGACGGCTACGGACCGGTACGGACCAGAACGGACCGGTACGGACCGGTACGGACAGGTAAGGACCAGTACAGACCGCTACGGACCAGTATGGACAAGTACGGAACACTACGGACCAGTACAGAACACTACGGAACAGTACGGACCAGTACGGAGCAATACGGACCAGTACGGACTGGTACGGACCGGTATGGACCGGCACGGACCGGAACGGACCGGTACGGACGGGTACGGACCAGTATGGACCGGTACGGAAGGGTACGGACCGGTACGGACCGGTACAGTCCGGAACGGACTGGTACGGACCGGTACGGACAGGTAAGGACCGGTACGGACCAGTACGGACCAGTATGGACCAGTACGGAACACTACGGACCAGTACGGAACACTATGGACAAGTACGGACTAGTACGGAACGGACCAGAACGGAGAGGAACGGACCGGTACAGACCAGAAAGGACCAGAACGGACCGGTATGCACCGGTATGGACCAGTATGAACCAATACGGACCAGTATGGACCAGTACGGACGAGTACGGCCCAGTATGGACCAGTACAGACCAGTACGGAACAGTACGGACCAGTACAGACCACTACGGACCAGTACGGACCAGTACGGCCCAGTACGGACCACTGCGGACCATTACGGTCCAGTATGGCCAGTACAGATCAGTACGGACCAGTACGGACCAGTACAGATCAGTACGGAACAGTACGGACCGGTATGGATCAGTACGGACCACTACGGACCAGTACGGACCAGTATGGATCACTATGGACAAGTACGGACCAGTACGGACCAGTATGGACCACTACAGACCAGTACGGACCAGTATGGACCACTACAGACCAGTACGGACCAGTATGGACAAGTACGGACCAGTACGGACATGAACGGACCGGAACGGACCAGAACGGAGAGGAACGGACCTGTACGGACCTGTATGGACCGGTACGGACGGGTACGGACCGGTACGGACCGGTACAGACAGATACGGACCGATACGGAGCAGTATGGACCGGTATGGACCGGTACGGACCAGAACGGACTGGTACGGACCGGTACGGATAGGTAAGGACCGGTACGGACCGGTACGGACCAGTATGGACCAGTACGGAACACTACGGACCAGTACGGAACACTGTGGACAAGTGCGGACCAGTACGGACCAGTACGGACCAGTATGGACCGGTATGGATCAGTATGGACCACTACGGACATGTACGGACCAGTGGACCAATATGGACAAGTACGGACCAGTATGGACCTGTACGGACCAGTAGGGACATGAACGGACCGCAACGGACCAGAACGGAGAGGAACGGACCGGTACGGATCGGAACGGACCGGTACGGATGGGTACGGAGAGGTACCGACCGGTACGGACATGAACGGACCGGAACGGACCAGTATGGACCAGTATGGACAAGTACGGACCAGTACCGACATGAATGGACCGGAACGGACCAGAACGGAGAGGAACGGACTGGTACGGACCAGAACGGACCAGAACGGACCGGTATGCACTGGTATGGACCAGTATGAACCAGTACGGACCAGTATGGACCAGTATGGACGAGTGCGGCCCAGTATGGACCAGTACAGACCAGTACGGAACAGTACGGACCAGTACAGACCAGTACGGACCAGTACGGACCAGTATGGACCGGTATGGGTCAGTATGGACCACTACGGACCAGTACGGACCAGTATGGACCAGTATGGACAAGTACGGACCAGTACGGACATGAACGGACGGGAACGGACCAGAACGGAGAGGAACGTACTGGTCTGGACCAGAATGGACCAGAACGGTCCGGTATGCACCGGTATGGACCAGTATGAACCAGTACGGACCAGTATGGACCAGTACGGATGAGTACGGCCCAGTATGGACCAGTACAGACCAGTACGGAACAGTACGGACCAGTACAGACCAGTACGGACCAGTACGGACCAGTATGGACCGGTATGGATCAGTATGGACCACTACGGACCAGTACGGACCAGTATGGACCAGTATGGACCAGTACGGACCAGTACGGACATGAACGGACGGGAACGGACCAGAACGGAGAGGAACGGACCGGTCTGGACCAGAATGGACCAGAACGGACCGGTATGCACCGGTATGGATCAGTATGAACCAGTACGGACCAGTATGGACCAGTACGGATGAGTACGGCCCAGTATGTTCCAGTACAGACCAGTACGGAGCATTATGAACCGGTACGGACCGGTACAGACCGGTACGGACCGGTACGGACCTGTATGGCCCAGTATGGACCACTACGGACCAGTATGGACCACTACGGACCACTACGGACCAGTACGGACCAGTATGGACCAGTATGGACAAGTACTGAACAATACAAACAGGAACGGACCGGTATGGACCGGTACGGACCGGTACAGAACGGTACAGACCAGAACGGAGAGGAACGGACCGGTACGGACCGGTACGGACCGGTACGGACCGGAACGGACCAGAACGGACCCGTACGGACCGGTACGGACAGGTAAGGACCAGTACAGACCGCTACGGACCAGTATGGACATGTACGGAACACAACGGACCAGTACGGAACACTACGGAACAGTATGGACAAGTACGGAGCAATACGGACCAGTACGGACCGGTACGGACCGGTATGGACCGGCACGGATCGGAACGGACCGGAACGGACCGGTACGGACCGGTACGGACAGGTATGGACCGGAACGGACCAGAACGGACCCGTACGGACCGGTACAGACAGGTAAGGACCAGTACAGACCGCTACGGACCAGCATGGACATGTACGGAACACAACGGACCAGTACGGAACACTACGGAACAGTATGGACCAGTACGGAGCAATACGGACCAGTACGGACCGGTACGGACCGGTATGGACCGGCACGGATCGGAACGGACCGGAACGGACTGGTACGGACCGGTACGAACAGGTAAGGACTGGTACGGACCGGTACGGACCAGTATGGACCAGTACGGAACACTACGGACCAGTACGGAACACTATGGACAAGTACGGACCTGTACGGAACGGACCAGAACGGAGAGGAACGGACCGGTATGAACCAGTACGGACCAGTACGGACGAGTACGGCCCAGTATGGACCAGTACAGACCAGTACGGAACAGTATGGACCAGTACAGACCAGTACAGACCAGTATGGACCAGTACGGCCCATTTAGACCACTACGGACCATTACGGTCCAGTATGGCCAGTATGGAGCAGTACGGAGCAGTACGGACCAGTACGGACCAGTATGGAACAGTACGGACCGGTATGGATCAGTACGGACCACTACGGACCACTACGGACAAGTATGGACCAGTACGGACCAGTACGGACCAGTACGGACGAGTACGGCCCAGTATGGACCAGTACAGACCAGTACGGAGCATTACGGACCGGTACGGACCGGTACAGACCGGTACGGACCGGTACGGACCTGTACGGCCCAGTATGGACCACTACGGACCAGTATGGACCACTACGGTCCAGTATGGACCAGTACGGACCACTACGGAGCAGTACGGACCAGTATGGACCACTATGGACAAGTACTGACCAGTACAAACAGGAACGGACCGGTACGGACCGG
Source organism: Anomalospiza imberbis (assembly GCF_031753505.1). NCBI lineage: Eukaryota > Metazoa > Chordata > Aves > Passeriformes > Viduidae > Anomalospiza > Anomalospiza imberbis. The sequence goes on from NW_027100266.1 coordinate 42,223, forward strand.
TACGGACCGGTACAGACCGGTACGGACCGGTACAGACCGGTACAGACCAGAACGGAGAGGAACGGACCGGTACGGACCGGTACGGACCGGAACGGACCAGAACGGACCCGTACGGACCGGTACGGACAGGTAAGGACCAGTACAGACCGGTACGGACCAGTATGGACATGTACGGAACACAACGGACCAGTACGGAACACTACGGAACAGTATGGACCAGTATGGAGCAAAACGGGCCAGTACGGACCAGTACGGACCGGTATGGACCGGCACGGACCGGAACGGACCGGAACGGACTGGTACGGACCGGTACGAACAGGTAAGGACCGGTACGGACCGGTACGGACCAGTATGGACCAGTACGGAACACTACAAACCAGTACGGAACACTATGGACAAGTACGGACCTGTACGGAACGGACCAGAACGGAGAGGAACGGACCGGTACGGACCAGAACGGACCAGAAGGGACCGGTATGCAGCGGTATGGACCACTATGGACCAGTACAGACCAGTACGGAACAGTACGGCCCAGTACAGACCAGTACAGACCAGTATGGACCAGTACGGCCCATTTAGACCACTACGGACCATTACGGTCCAGTATGGCCAGTACGGAGCAGTACGGAGCAGTACGGACCAGTACGGACCAGTACGGACCAGTACGGACCGGTATGGATCAGTACGGACCACTACGGACCAGTACGGACAAGTATGGATCAGTACGGACCAGTACGGACCAGTACGGACCAGTATGGACCACTATGGCCAAGTACGGACCAGTATGGACAAGTACGGACCAGTACGGACATGAACGGACCGCAACGGACCAGAACGGACCAGAACGGATTGGTACGGACCGGTATGGGCCGGCACGGACCGGAACGGACCGGTACGGAGGGGTACAGACCGGAACGGACCGGTACGGACCGGTACGGACCAGTACGGACCAGTACAGACCAGTACGGAGCAGTACGGCCCAGTATGGACCACTACGGACCATTACGGTCCAGTATGGCCAGTACGGAGCAGTACGGACCAGTATGGACCAGTACGGATCAGTACGGATCGGTACGGGCCGGTATGGATCAGTACGGAACACTATGGACCGGTACGGACCAGTATGGACAAGTACGGACCAGTACGGAGCAGTATGGACCGGTATGGATCAGTAAGGACCAGAACGGACCAGTGCGGACCAGAACGGACCAGAACGGACCGGTACGGACCACTATGGACCAGTACGGACCAGTACGGACCAGAACGGACCAGTATGGACCAGTACGGACAACTTGGGAGCAGTACGGAGCAGTATGGACCACTACGGACCAGTATGGACCAGTATGGACCAGTACGGAGCAGTATGGACCAATATGGACCATTACGGACCAGTACGGGCCAGTACGGACCAGTATGGACCATTACGGACCAGTACAGACCAGTACGGAGGAGTACGTTCCAGTATGGACCAGAACGGACCAGTACGGGCCAGTATGGACCAGTACAGATCAGTATGGACCAATACGGAGTAGTACGGACCAGTAGGGACCAGTGTGGACCAGTACTGACCAGTAGGAACCACTATGCTCCAGTACGGACCAGTACGGAACACTATGGACCAGTACGGACCAGTCCGGACCAGAACGGACCAGTATGGACCAGTATGGACCACTAGGGAGCAGTACAGAGCAGTATGGACCAGTTCTGACCAATACGGACCAGTACGGACCAGTATGGACTATTGCGGAGCAGTACGGACCAGTACGGAGGAGTACGGACCAGTATGGACCAATATGCACCAGTACGGGCCAGTATGGACCAGTATGGACCAGTATGGACCAGTATGGGCCAGTATGGACCAGTACGTATCAGTACGAACCAGTATGGACCAGTACGGATCAGTATGGATCGGTACGGACCGGTATGGATCAGTACGGAACACTATGGACCGGTATGGATCAGTATGGTCCACTACGGACCAGTACGGACCAGTATGGACCGGTATGGATCAGTATGGACCGCTACGGACCAGTACGGACCAGTATGGACAAGTACGGACCAGTACGGACATGAACGGACCGCAACGGACCAGAACGGAGAGGAACGAACCGGTACGGACCGGTATGGACTGGTACGGACTGGAACGGACCGGTACGGATGGGTAAGGACAGGTACGGACCGGTACGGACCAGAACGGACCAGTACAGACCAGTATGGACCAGTACGGACCAGTACAGACCAGTACGGAGCAGTACGGCCCAGTATGGACCACTACGGACCGTTACGGTCCAGTATGGCCAGTACGGAGCAGTACGGACCAGTATGGACCAGTACGGATCAGTACGGACCAGTATGGACCAGTACGGATCAGTACGGATCGGTACGGACCGGTATGGATCAGTACGGAACACTATGGACCGGTACGGTCCAGTACGGATCAGTACAGACCAGTATGGACCAGTATGGATCAGTATGGACCACTACGGACCAGTACGGACCAGTATGGACAAGTACGGACCAGTACGGACATGAACGGACCGGAACGGACCAGAACGGAGAGGAACGGACCGGTACAGACCGGTATGGACCGGTACGGACCGGAACGGACCGGTACGGAGGGGTACGGACAGGTACGGACTGGTACGGACGGCTACGGACCGGTATGGACCAGAACGGACCGGTATGGACCGGTACGGACAGGTAAGGACCAGTACAGACCGCTACGGACCAGTATGGACCAGTACGGAGCAGTACGGACCAGTATGGACCAGTACGGATCAGTACGGATCGGTACGGGCCGGTATGGATCAGTACGGAACACTATGGACCGGTACGGTCCAGTATGGACAAGTACGGACCAGTACGGAGCAGTATGGACCGGTATGGATCAGTAAGGACCAGAACGGACCAGTGCGGACCAGAACGGACCAGAACGGACCGGTACGGACCACTATGGACCAGTACGGACCAGTACGGACCAGAACGGACCAGTATGGACCAGTACGGACAACTTGGGAGCAGTACGGAGCAGTATGGACCACTACGGACCAGTATGGACCAGTATGGACCAGTACGGAGCAGTATGGACCAATATGGACCATTACGGACCAGTACGGGCCAGTACGGACCAGTATGGACCATTACGGACCAGTACAGACCAGTACGGAGGAGTACGGACCAGTATGGACCAGAACGGACCAGTACGGGCCAGTATGGACCAGTACAGATCAGTATGGACCAATACGGAGTAGTACGGACCAGTAGGGACCAGTGTGGACCAGTACTGACCAGTAGGAACCACTATGCTCCAGTACGGACCAGTACGGAACACTATGGACCAGTACGGACCAGTCCGGACCAGAACGGACCAGTATGGACCAGTACGGACCACTAGGGAGCAGTACAGAGCAGTATGGACCAGTTCTGACCAATACGGACCAGTACGGACCAGTATGGACTATTGCGGAGCAGTACGGACCAGTACGGAGGAGTACGGACCAGTATGGACCAATATGCACCAGTACGGGCCAGTATGGACCAGTATGGACCAGTATGGACCAGTATGGGCCAGTATGGACCAGTACGTATCAGTACGAACCAGTATGGACCAGTACGGATCAGTATGGATCGGTACGGACCGGTATGGATCAGTACGGAACACTATGGACCGGTATGGATCAGTATGGTCCACTACGGACCAGTACGGACCAGTATGGACCGGTATGGATCAGTATGGACCGCTACGGACCAGTACGGACCAGTATGGACAAGTACGGACCAGTACGGACATGAACGGACCGCAACGGACCAGAACGGAGAGGAACGAACCGGTACGGACCGGTATGGACTGGTACGGACTGGAACGGACCGGTACGGATGGGTAAGGACAGGTACGGACCGGTACGGACCAGAACGGACCAGTACAGACCAGTATGGACCAGTACGGACCAGTACAGACCAGTACGGAGCAGTACGGCCCAGTATGGACCACTACGGACCGTTACGGTCCAGTATGGCCAGTACGGAGCAGTACGGACCAGTATGGACCAGTACGGATCAGTACGGACCAGTATGGACCAGTACGGATCAGTACGGATCGGTACGGACCGGTATGGATCAGTACGGAACACTATGGACCGGTACGGTCCAGTACGGATCAGTACAGACCAGTATGGACCAGTATGGATCAGTATGGACCACTACGGACCAGTACGGACCAGTATGGACAAGTACGGACCAGTACGGACATGAACGGACCGGAACGGACCAGAACGGAGAGGAACGGACCGGTACAGACCGGTATGGACCGGTACGGACCGGAACGGACCGGTACGGAGGGGTACGGACAGGTACGGACTGGTACGGACGGCTACGGACCGGTATGGACCAGAACGGACCGGTATGGACCGGTACGGACAGGTAAGGACCAGTACAGACCGCTACGGACCAGTATGGACCAGTACGGAACACTACGGACCAGTACGGAACACTACGGAACAGTACGGACCAGTATGGAGCAATACGGACCAGTACGGACCGGTACGGGCCGGTATGGACCGGCACGGACCGGAACGGACCGGTACGGATGGGTACGGACCAGTATGGACCGGTACGGACGGGTACGGACCGGTACGGACCGGTACAGACGGAAAGGACTGGTACGGACCGGTACGGACAGGTAAGGACCGGTACGGACCGGTACGGACGGGTATGGACCAGTACGGAACACTACGGACCAGTACGGAACACTATGGACAAGTACGGACTAGTACGGAACGGACCAGAACGGAGAGGAACGGACCGGTACGGACCAGAAAGGACCAGAACGGACCGGTATGCACCGGTATGGACCAGTATGAACCAATACGGACCAGTATGGACCAGTACGGACGAGTACGGCCCAGTATGGACCAGTACAGACCAGTACGGAACAGTACGGACCAGTACAGACCACTACGGACCAGTACGGACCAGTACGGCCCAGTACGGACCACTACGGACCATTACGGTCCAGTATGGCCAGTACAGATCAGTACGGACCAGTATGGACCAGTACGGATCAGTACGGACCAGTATGGACCAGTACGGATCAGTACGGATCGGTACGGACCGGTATGGATCAGTACGGAACACTATGGACCGGTACGGACCAGTACGGATCAGTACGGACCAGTATGGACCGGTATGGATCAGTATGGACCACTACGGACCAGTACGGACCAGTATGGACAAGTACGGACCAGTACGCACATGAACGGACCGCAACGGACCAGAACGGAGAGGAACGGACCGGTACAGACCGGTATGGACCGGTACGGACCGGAACCGACCGGTACGGAGGGGTACGGAAAGGTACGGACCGGTACGGACGGCTACGGACCGGTACGGACCAGAACGGACCGGTACGGACCGGTACGGACAGGTAAGGACCAGTACAGACCGCTACGGACCAGTATGGACAAGTACGGAACACTACGGACCAGTACAGAACACTACGGAACAGTACGGACCAGTACGGAGCAATACGGACCGGTACGGACGGGTACGGACCAGTATGGACCGGTACGGACGGGTACGGACCGGTACGGACCGGTACAGTCCGGAACGGACTGGTACGGACCGGTACGGACAGGTAAGGACCGGTACGGACCAGTACGGACCAGTATGGACCAGTACGGAACACTACGGACCAGTACGGAACACTATGGACAAGTACGGACTAGTACGGAACGGACCAGAACGGAGAGGAACGGACCGGTACAGACCAGAAAGGACCAGAACGGACCGGTATGCACCGGTATGGACCAGTATGAACCAATACGGACCAGTATGGACCAGTACGGACGAGTACGGCCCAGTATGGACCAGTACAGACCAGTACGGAACAGTACGGACCAGTACAGACCACTACGGACCAGTACGGACCAGTACGGCCCAGTACGGACCACTGCGGACCATTACGGTCCAGTATGGCCAGTACAGATCAGTACGGACCAGTACGGACCAGTACAGATCAGTACGGAACAGTACGGACCGGTATGGATCAGTACGGACCACTACGGACCAGTACGGACCAGTATGGATCACTATGGACAAGTACGGACCAGTACGGACCAGTATGGACCACTACAGACCAGTACGGACCAGTATGGACAAGTACGGACCAGTACGGACATGAACGGACCGGAACGGACCAGAACGGAGAGGAACGGACTGGTACGGACCAGAACGGACCAAAACGGACCGGTATGCACCGGTATGGACCAGTATGAACCAGTACGGACCAGTATGGACCAGTACGGACGAGTGCGGCCCAGTATGGAACAGTACAGACCAGTACGGAACAGTACGGACCAGTACAGACCAGTACGGACCAGTACGGACCAGTATGGACCGGTATGGATCAGTATGGACCACTACGGACCAGTACGGACCAGTATGGTCCAGTATGGACAAGTACGGACAAGTATGGACCAGTACGGACCGGTACGGACCGGAACGGACCGGAACGGACCGGTACGGACCGGTACGGACCAGTACGGACCCGTATGGACCAGTACGGACCCGTAAGGACCACTACGGACCATTACGGACCAGTATTTACCAGTACGGACCAGTACGGACCAGAACGGACCAGAACGGACCGGTACGGACCAGTACATGCCAGAAAGGACCATAACGGACCGGTATGCACCAGTATGGACCACTTCGGGGCAGTACAGACCAGTACGGAAGAGTACGGACCAGTACGGACCAGTACGGAGAAGTACGAACCAGTACGGACCAGTACGGACCTGTATGGACCAGTATGGACCAGTACGGACCAGTACGGACCAGTATGGACCAATGCTGACCAGAACAGACCAGAACGGACCAGTATGGAGCAGTATGGAGCAGTATGGACCAGTATGGACCATTACGGACCAGTACGGACAAGTACGGACAAGTATGGACCATTACAGACCAGTACAGACCAGTACGGACCAGTATGGAACAGTACGGAACAGTATGGACCAGTACGGAGCAGTACGGAACACTACGGAACAGTATGGACCAGTACGGACGAATACGGACCAGTACGGACCAATACAGATTAGTACGGATGGGTACGGACCGGTAGGGACCGGTACGGACCAGTGTGGACCAGTACGGACCAGTACGGACCAGTATGGACAAGTACGGACCAGTACGGACAAGAACGGACCGGAACGGACCAGAACGGAGAGGAACGGACCGGTACGGACCTGTATGGACCGGTACGGACGGGTACGGACCGGTACGGACCGGTACAGACAGATACGGACCGATACGGAGCAGTATGGACCGGTATGGACCGGTACGGACCAGAACGGACTGGTACGGACCGGTACGGATAGGTAAGGACCGGTATGGACCGGTACGGACCAGTATGGACCAGTACGGAACACTACGGACCAGTACGGAACACTGTGGACAAGTGCGGACCAGTACGGACCAGTACGGACCAGTATGGACCGGTATGGATCAGTATGGACCACTACGGACATGTACGGACCAGTGGACCAATATGGACAAGTACGGACCAGTATGGACCTGTACGGACCAGTAGGGACATGAACGGACCGCAACGGACCAGAACGGAGAGGAACGGACCGGTACGGATCGGAACGGACCGGTACGGATGGGTACGGAGAGGTACCGACCGGTACGGACATGAACGGACCGGAACGGACCAGTATGGACCAGTATGGACAAGTACGGACCAGTACCGACATGAATGGACCGGAACGGACCAGAACGGAGAGGAACGGACTGGTACGGACCAGAACGGACCAGAACGGACCGGTATGCACTGGTATGGACCAGTATGAACCAGTACGGACCAGTATGGACCAGTACGGACGAGTGCGGCCCAGTATGGACCAGTACAGACCAGTACGGAACAGTACGGACCAGTACAGACCAGTACGGACCAGTACGGACCAGTATGGACCGGTATGGGTCAGTATGGACCACTACGGACCAGTACGGACCAGTATGGACCAGTATGGACAAGTACGGACCAGTACGGACATGAACGGACGGGAACGGACCAGAACGGAGAGGAACGGACTGGTCTGGACCAGAATGGACCAGAACGGTCCGGTATGCACCGGTATGGACCAGTATGAACCAGTACGGACCAGTATGGACCAGTACGGATGAGTACGGCCCAGTATGGACCAGTACAGACCAGTACGGAACAGTACGGACCAGTACAGACCAGTACGGACCAGTACGGACCAGTATGGACCGGTATGGATCAGTATGGACCACTACGGACCAGTACGGACCAGTATGGACCAGTATGGACCAGTACGGACCAGTACGGACATGAACGGACGGGAACGGACCAGAACGGAGAGGAACGGACCGGTCTGGACCAGAATGGACCAGAACGGACCGGTATGCACCGGTATGGATCAGTATGAACCAGTACGGACCAGTATGGACCAGTACGGATGAGTACGGCCCAGTATGTTCCAGTACAGACCAGTACGGAGCATTATGAACCGGTACGGACCGGTACAGACCGGTACGGACCGGTACGGACCTGTACGGCCCAGTATGGACCACTACGGACCAGTATGGACCACTACGGACCACTACGGACCAGTACGGACCAGTATGGACCAGTATGGACAAGTACTGAACAATACAAACAGGAACGGACCGGTATGGACCGGTACGGACCGGTACAGAACGGTACAGACCAGAACGGAGAGGAACGGACCGGTACGGACCGGTACGGACCGGTACGGACCGGAACGGACCAGAACGGACCCGTACGGACCGGTACGGACAGGTAAGGACCAGTACAGACCGCTACGGACCAGTATGGACATGTACGGAACACAACGGACCAGTACGGAACACTACGGAACAGTATGGACAAGTACGGAGCAATACGGACCAGTACGGACCGGTACGGACCGGTATGGACCGGCACGGATCGGAACGGACCGGAACGGACCGGTACGGACCGGTACGGACAGGTATGGACCGGAACGGACCAGAACGGACCCGTACGGACCGGTACAGACAGGTAAGGACCAGTACAGACCGCTACGGACCAGCATGGACATGTACGGAACACAACGGACCAGTACGGAACACTACGGAACAGTATGGACCAGTACGGAGCAATACGGGCCAGTACGGACCGGTACGGACCGGTATGGACCGGCACGGATCGGAACGGACCGGAACGGACTGGTACGGACCGGTACGAACAGGTAAGGACTGGTACGGACCGGTACGGACCAGTATGGACCAGTACGGAACACTACGGACCAGTACGGAACACTATGGACAAGTACGGACCTGTACGGAACGGACCAGAACGGAGAGGAACGGACCGGTATGAACCAGTACGGACCAGTACGGACGAGTACGGCCCAGTATGGACCAGTACAGACCAGTACGGAACAGTATGGACCAGTACAGACCAGTACAGACCAGTATGGACCAGTACGGCCCATTTAGACCACTACGGACCATTACGGTCCAGTATGGCCAGTACGGAGCAGTACGGAGCAGTACGGACCAGTACGGACCAGTATGGAACAGTACGGACCGGTATGGATCAGTACGGACCACTACGGACCACTACGGACAAGTATGGACCAGTACGGACCAGTACGGACCAGTACGGACGAGTACGGCCCAGTATGGACCAGTACAGACCAGTACGGAGCATTACGGACCGGTACGGACCGGTACAGACCGGTACGGACCGGTACGGACCTGTACGGCCCAGTATGGACCACTACGGACCAGTATGGACCACTACGGTCCAGTATGGACCAGTACGGACCTCTACGGACCAGTACGGACCAGTATGGACCAGTATGGACAAGTACTGACCAGTACAAACAGGAACGGACCGGTACGGACCGGTACGGACCGGTACAGAACGGTACAGACCAGAACGGAGAGGAACGGACCGGTACGGACCGGTACGGACCGGAACGGACCAGAACGGACCCGTACGGACCGGTACGGACAGGTAAGGACCAGTACAGACCGGTACGGACCAGTATGGACATGTACGGAACACAACGGACCAGTACGGAACACTACGGAACAGTATGGACCAGTATGGAGCAAAACGGGCCAGTACGGACCAGTACGGACCGGTATGGACCGGCACGGACCGGAACGGACCGGAACGGACTGGTACGGACCGGTACGAACAGGTAAGGACCGGTACGGACCGGTACGGACCAGTATGGACCAGTACGGAACACTACAAACCAGTACGGAACACTATGGACAAGTACGGACCTGTACGGAACGGACCAGAACGGAGAGGAACGGACCGGTACGGACCAGAACGGACCAGAAGGGACCGGTATGCAGCGGTATGGACCACTATGGACCAGTACAGACCAGTACGGAACAGTACGGCCCAGTACAGACCAGTACAGACCAGTATGGACCAGTACGGCCCATTTAGACCACTACGGACCATTACGGTCCAGTATGGCCAGTACGGAGCAGTACGGAGCAGTACGGACCAGTACGGACCAGTACGGACCAGTACGGACCGGTATGGATCAGTACGGACCACTACGGACCAGTACGGACAAGTATGGATCAGTACGGACCAGTACGGACCAGTACGGACCAGTATGGACCACTATGGCCAAGTACGGACCAGTATGGACAAGTACGGACCAGTACGGACATGAACGGACCGCAACGGACCAGAACGGACCAGAACGGATTGGTACGGACCGGTATGGGCCGGCACGGACCGGAACGGACCGGTACGGAGGGGTACGGACCGGAACGGACCGGTACGGACCGGTACGGACCAGTACGGACCAGTACTGACCAGTACGGAGCAGTACGGCCCAGTATGGACCACTACGGACCATTACGGTCCAGTATGGCCAGTACGGAGCAGTACGGACCAGTATGGACCAGTACGGATCAGTACGGATCGGTACGGGCCGGTATGGATCAGTACGGAACACTATGGACCGGTACGGACCAGTATGGACAAGTACGGACCAGTACGGAGCAGTATGGACCGGTATGGATCAGTAAGGACCAGAACGGACCAGTGCGGACCAGAACGGACCAGAACGGACCGGTACGGACCACTATGGACCAGTACGGACCAGTACGGACCAGAACGGACCAGTATGGACCAGTACGGACAACTTGGGAGCAGTACGGAGCAGTATGGACCACTACGGACCAGTATGGACCAGTATGGACCAGTACGGAGCAGTATGGACCAATATGGACCATTACGGACCAGTACGGGCCAGTACGGACCAGTATGGACCATTACGGACCAGTACAGACCAGTACGGAGGAGTACGGACCAGTATGGACCAGAACGGACCAGTACGGGCCAGTATGGACCAGTACAGATCAGTATGGACCAATACGGAGTAGTACGGACCAGTAGGGACCAGTGTGGACCAGTACTGACCAGTAGGAACCACTATGCTCCAGTACGGACCAGTACGGAACACTATGGACCAGTACGGACCAGTCCGGACCAGAACGGACCAGTATGGACCAGTACGGACCACTAGGGAGCAGTACAGAGCAGTATGGACCAGTTCTGACCAATACGGACCAGTACGGACCAGTATGGACTATTGCGGAGCAGTACGGACCAGTACGGAGGAGTACGGACCAGTATGGACCAATATGCACCAGTACGGGCCAGTATGGACCAGTATGGACCAGTATGGACCAGTATGGGCCAGTATGGACCAGTACGTATCAGTACGAACCAGTATGGACCAGTACGGATCAGTATGGATCGGTACGGACCGGTATGGATCAGTACGGAACACTATGGACCGGTATGGATCAGTATGGTCCACTACGGACCAGTACGGACCAGTATGGACCGGTATGGATCAGTATGGACCGCTACGGACCAGTACGGACCAGTATGGACAAGTACGGACCAGTACGGACATGAACGGACCGCAACGGACCAGAACGGAGAGGAACGAACCGGTACGGACCGGTATGGACTGGTACGGACTGGAACGGACCGGTACGGATGGGTAAGGACAGGTACGGACCGGTACGGACCAGAACGGACCAGTACAGACCAGTATGGACCAGTACGGACCAGTACAGACCAGTACGGAGCAGTACGGCCCAGTATGGACCACTACGGACCGTTACGGTCCAGTATGGCCAGTACGGAGCAGTACGGACCAGTATGGACCAGTACGGATCAGTACGGACCAGTATGGACCAGTACGGATCAGTACGGATCGGTACGGACCGGTATGGATCAGTACGGAACACTATGGACCGGTACGGTCCAGTACGGATCAGTACAGACCAGTATGGACCAGTATGGATCAGTATGGGACCACTACGGGACCAGTACGGACCAGTATGGACAAGTACGGACCAGTACGGACATGAACGGACCGGAACGGACCAGAACGGAGAGGAACGGACCGGTACAGACCGGTATGGACCGGTAGCGGACCGGGAACGGACCCGGTACGGAGGGGTACGGACAGGTACGGACTGGTACGGACGGCTACGGACCGGTATGGACCAGAACGGACCGGTATGGACCGGTACGGACAGGTAAGGACCAGTACAGACCGCTACGGACCAGTATGGACCAGTACGGAACACTACTGACCAGTACGGAACACTACGGAACAGTACGGACCAGTATGGAGCAATACGGACCAGTACGGACCGGTACGGGCCGGTATGGACCGGCACGGACCGGAACGGACCGGTACGGATGGGTACGGACCAGTATGGACCGGTACGGACGGGTACGGACCGGTACGGACCGGTACAGACGGAAAGGACTGGTACGGACCGGTTACGGACAGGTAAGGACCGGTACGGACCGGTACGGACGGGTATGGGACCAGTACGGAACACTACGGACCAGTACGGAACACTATGGACAAGTACGGACTAGTACGGAACGGACCAGAACGGAGAGGAACGGACCGGGTACGGACCAGAAAGGACCAGAACGGACCGGTATGCACCGGTATGGACCAGTATGAACCAATACGGACCAGTATGGACCAGTACGGACGAGTACGGCCCAGTATGGACCAGTACAGACCAGTACGGAACAGTACGGACCAGTACAGACCACTACGGACCAGTACGGACCAGTACGGCCCAGTACGGACGACTACGGACCATTACGGTCCAGTATGGCCAGTACAGATCAGTACGGACCAGTATGGACCAGTACGGATCAGTACGGACCAGTATGGACCAGTACGGATCAGTACGGATCGGTACGGACCGGTATGGATCAGTACGGAACACTATGACCGGTACGGACCAGTACGGATCAGTACGGACCAGTATGGACCGGTATGGATCAGTATGGACCACTACGGACCAGTACGGACCAGTATGGACAAGTACGGACCAGTACGCACATGAACGGACCGCAACGGACCAGAACGGAGAGGACGGACCGGTACAGACCGGTATGGACCGTACGGACCGGAACCGACCGGTACGGAGGGGTACGGAAAGGTACGGACCGGTACGGACGGCTACGGACCGGTACGGACCAGAACGGACCGGTACGGACCGGTACGGACAGGTAAGGACCAGTACAGACCGCTACGGACCAGTATGGACAAGTACGGAACACTACGGACCAGTACAGAACACTACGGAACAGTACGGACCAGTACGGAGCAATACGGACCAGTACGGACTGGTACGGACCGTATGGACCGGCAACGGACCGGAACGGACCGGTACGGACGGGTACGGACCAGTATGGACCGGTACGGACGGGTACGGACCGTACGGGACCGGTACAGTCCGGAACGGACTGGTACGGACCGGTACGGACAGGTAAGGACCGGTACGGCCAGTACGGACCAGTATGGACCCAGTACGGAACACTACGGACCAGTACGGAACACTATGGACAAGTACGGACTAGTACGGAACGGACCAGAACGGAGAGGAACGGACCGGTACAGACAGAAGGACCAGAACGGACCGGTATGCACCGGTATGGACCAGTATGAACCAATACGGACCAGTATGGACCAGTACGGACGAGTACGGCCCAGTATGGACCAGTACAGACCAGTACGGAACAGTACGGACCAGTACAGACCACTACGGACCAGTACGGACCAGTACGGCCCAGTACGGACCACTACGGACCATTACGGTCCAGTATGGCCAGTACAGATCAGTACGGACCAGTACGGACCAGTACAGATCAGTACGGAACAGTACGGACCGGTATGGATCAGTACGGGACCACTACGGACCAGTACGGACCAGTATGGATCACTATGGACAAGTACGGACCAGTACGGACCAGTATGGACCACTACAGACCAGTACGGACCAGTATGGACCACTACAGACCAGTACGGACCAGTATGGACAAGTACGGACCAGTACGGACATGAACGGACCGGAACGGACCAGAACGGAGAGGAACGGACTGGTACGGACCAGAACGGACCAAAACGGAACCGGTATGCACCGGTATGGACCAGTATGAACCAGTACGGACCAGTATGGACCAGTACGGACGAGTGCGGCCCAGTATGGACCAGTACAGACCAGTACGGAACAGTACGGACCAGTACAGACCAGTACGGACCAGTACGGACCAGTATGGACCGGTATGGATCAGTATGGACCACTACGGACCAGTACGGACCAGTATGGTCCAGTATGGACAAGTACGGACAAGTATGGACCAAGTACGGACCGGTACGGACCGGAACGGACCGGAACGGACCGGTACGGACCGGTACGGACCAGTACGGACCCGTATGGACCAGTACGGACCCGTAAGGACCACTACGGACCATTACGGACCAGTATTTACCAGTACGACCAGTACGGACCAGAACGGACCAGAACGGACCGGTACGGACCAGTACATGCCAGAAAGGACCATAACGGACCGGTAGTGCACCAGTATGGACCACTTCGGGGCAGTACAGACCAGTACGGAAGAGTACGGACCAGTACGGACCAGTACGGAGAAGTACGAACCAGTACGGACCAGTACGGACCTGTATGGACCAGTATAGTACGGACCAGTATGGACCAATATGGACCATTACTAGACCAGTACAGACCAGTACGGACCAGTATGGAACAGTACGGAACAGTATGGACCAGTACGGAGCAGTACGGAACACTACGGAACAGTATGGACCAGTACGGACGAATACGGACCAGTACGGACCAATACAGATTAGTACGGATGGGTACGGACCGGTAGGGACCGGTACGGACCAGTGTGGACCAGTACGGACCAGTACGGACCAGTATGGACAAGTACGGACCAGTACGACAAGAACGGACCGGAACGGACCAGAACGGAGAGGAACGGACCTGTACGGACCTGTATGGACCGGTACGGACGGGTACGGACCGGTACGGACCGGTACAGACAGATACGGGACCGATACGGAGTAGTATGGACCGGTATGGACCGGTACGGACCAGAACGGACTGGTACGGACCGGTACGGATAGGTAAGGACCGGTACGGACCGGTACGGACCAGTATGGACCAGTACGGAACACTACGGACCAGTACGGAACACTGTGGACAAGTGCGGACCAGTACGGACCAGTACGGACCAGTATGGACCGGTATGGATCAGTATGGACCACTACGGACATGTACGGACCAGTGGACCAATATGGACAAGTACGGACCAGTATGGACCTGTACGGACCAGTAGGACATGAACGGACCGCAACGGACCAGAACGGAGAGGAACGGACCGGTACGGATCGGAACGGACCGGTACGGATGGGTACGGAGAGGTACCGACCGGTACGAGACATGAACGGACCGGAACGGACCAGTATGGACCAGTATGGACAAGTACGGACCAGTACCGACATGAATGGACCGGAACGGACCAGAACGGAGAGGAACGGACTGGTACGGACCAGAACGGACCAGAACGGACCGGTATGCACTGGTATGGACCAGTATGAACCAGTACGGAGCCAGTATGGACCAGTACGGACGAGTGCGGCCCAGTATGGACCAGTACAGACCAGTACGGAACAGTACGGACCAGTACAGACCAGTACGGACCAGTACGGACCAGTATGGACCGGTATGGGTCAGTATGGACCACTACGGACCAGTACGGACCAGTATGGACCAGTATGGACAAGTACGGACCAGTACGGACCTGAACGGACGGGAACGGGACCAGAACGGAGAGGAACGTACTGGTCTGGACCAGAATGGACCAGAACGGTCGGTAGGCACCGGTATGACCAGTATGAACCAGTACGGACCAGTATGGACCAGTACGGATGAGTACGGCCCAGTATGGACCAGTACAGACCAGTACGGAACAGTACGGACCAGTACAGACCAGTACGGACCAGTACGGACCAGTATGGACCGGTATGGATCAGTATGGACCACTACGGACCAGTACGGACCAGTATGGACCAGTATGGACCAGTACGGACCAGTACGGACATGAACGGACGGGAACGGACCAGAACGGAGAGGAACGACCGGTCTGGACCAGAATGGACCAGAACGGACCGGTATGCACCGGTATGGATCAGTATGAACCAGTACGGACCAGTATGGACCAGTACGGATGAGTACGGCCCAGTATGTTCCAGTACAGACCAGTACGGAGCATTATGAACCGGTACGGACCGGTACAGACCGGTACGGACCGGTACGGACCTGTACGGCCCAGTATGGACCACTACGGACCAGTATGGACCACTACGGACCACTATCGGACCAGTACGGACCAGTATGGACCAGTATGGACAAGTACTGAACAATACAAACAGGAACGGACCGGTATGGACCGGTACGGACCGGTACAGAACGGTACAGACCAGAACGGAGAGGAACGGACCGTACGGACCGGTACGGACCGGTACGGACCGGAACGGACCAGAACGGACCCGTACGGACCGGTACGGACAGGTAAGGACCAGTACAGACCGCTACGGACCAGTATGGACATGTACGGAACACAACGGACCAGTACGGAACACTACGGAACAGTATGGACAAGTACGGAGCAATACGGACCGTACGGACCGGTACGGACCGGTATGGACCGGCACGGATCGGAACGGACCGGACGGACCGGTACGGACCGGTACGGACAGGTATGGACCGGAACGGACCAGAACGGACCCGTACGGACCGGTACAGACAGGTAGGACCAGTACAGACCGCTACGGACCAGCATGGACATGTACGGAACACAACGGACCAGTACGGAACACTACGGAACAGTATGGACCAGTACGGAGCAATACTGACCAGTACGGACCGGGTACGGACCGGTATGGACCGGCACGGATCGGAACGGACCGGAACGGACTGGTACGGACCGGTACGAACAGTAAGGACTGGTACGGACCGGTACGGACCAGTATGGACCAGTACGGAACACTACGGACCAGTACGGAACACTATGACAAGTACGGACCTGTACGGAACGGACCAGAACGGAGAGAACGGACCGGTATGAACCAGTACTGACCAGTACGGACGAGTACGGCCAGTATGGACCAGTACAGACCAGTACGGAACAGTATGGACCAGTACAGACCAGTACAGACCAGTATGGACCAGTACGGCCCATTTAGACCACTACGGACCATTACGGTCCAGTATGGCCAGTATGGAGCAGACGGAGCAGTACGGACCGTACGGACCAGTATGGAACAGTACGGACCGGTATGGATCAGTACGGACCACTACGGACCACTACGGACAAGTATGACCAGTACGGACCAGTACGGACCAGTACGGACGAGTACGGCCCAGTATGACCAGTACAGACCAGTACGGAGCATTACGGACCGGTACGGACCGGTACAGACCGGTACGGACCGGTACGGACCTGTACGGCCAGTATGGACCACTACGGACCAGTATGGACCACTACGGTCCAGTATGGACCAGTACGGACCACTACGGACAGTACGGACCAGTATGGACCAGTATGGACAAGTACTGACAGTACAAACAGGAACGGACCGGTACGGACCAGTACGGACCGGTACAGAACGGTACAGACCAGAACGGAGAGGAACGGACCGGTACGGCACCGGTACGGACCGGAACGGACCAGAACGGACCCGTACGGACCGGTACGGACAGGTAAGGACCAGTACAGACCGGTACGGACCAGTATGGACATGTACGGAACACAACGGACCAGTACGGAACACTACGGAACAGTAGTGGACCAGTATGGAGCAAAACCGGGCCAGTACGGACCAGTACGGACCGGTATGGACCGGCACGGACCGGAACGGACCGGAACGGACTGGTACGCGACCGGTACGAACAGGTAAGGGACCGGTACGGACCGTACGGACCAGTATGGACCAGTACGGAACACTACAAACCAGTACGGAACACTATGGACAAGTACGGACCTGTACGGAACGGACCAGAACGGAGAGGAACGGACCGGTACGGACCAGAACGGACCAGAAGGGACCGGTATGCAGCGGTATGGACCACTATGGACCAGTACAGACCAGTACGGAACAGTACGGCCCAGTACAGACCAGTACAGACCAGTATGGACCAGTACGGCCCATTTAGACACTACGGACCATTTACGGTCCAGTATGGCCAGTACGAGCAGACGGAGCAGTACGGACCAGTACGGACCAGTACGGACCAGTACGGACCGGTATGGATCAGTACGGACCACTACGGACCAGTACGGACAAGTATGGATCAGTACGGACCAGTACGGACCAGTACGGACCAGTATGGACCACTATGGCCAAGTACGGACCAGTATGGACAAGTACGGACCAGTACGGACATGAACGGACCGCAACGGACCAGAACGACCAGAACGGATTGGTACGACCGGTATGGGCCGGCACGGACCGGAACGGACCGGTACGGACCGGTACGGACCAGTACGGACCAGTACAGACCAGTACGGAGCAGTACGGCCCAGTATGGACCACTACGGACCATTACGGTCCAGTATGGCCAGTACGGAGCAGTACGGACCAGTATGGACCAGTACGGATCAGTACGGATCGGTACGGGCCGGTATGGATCAGTACGGAACACTATGGACGGTACGGACCAGTATGGACAAGTACGGACCAGTACGGAGACCAGTACGGAGCAGTATGGACCGGTATGGATCAGTAAGGACCAGAACGGACCAGTGCGGACCAGAACGGACCAGAACGGACCGGTACGGACCACTATGGACCAGTACGGACCAGTACGGACCAGAACGGACCAGTATGGACCAGTACGGACAACTTGGGAGCAGTACGGAGCAGTATGGACCACTACGGACCAGTATGGACCAGTATGGACCAGTACGGAGCAGTATGGACCAATATGGACCATTACGGACCAGTACGGGCCAGTACGGACCAGTATGGACCATTACGGACCAGTACAGACAGTACGGAGGAGTAC
>NW_027100267.1:0-61651 GCF_031753505.1 Anomalospiza imberbis
ACAGAGCATAAGTGGAGCACAGATGCTCAAAAGCAGCAAAGCTGAAGAGCCTGGCTCAGCTTGACTAGTGTGCAATTGACTGACTGCGAAAAACAAAGCAGCAGAGCACCGGGCTTCTGGGCGCTGTGAAGGCAGATTGCCAAAACCAGGCAGCTGCTCCTTCCCAAGCACAGGCAGCTGCCTATGTTCTTGCTTGTCGACAAACTCACCGCTGCCCTTCTTTTCAGCAGCTGCCACCGTCTTCTGTGCATCTCGGAGCCTCTGGCGACGAGCAAGACTTGCCAAGGTGGGGAGGCATCAGGACCAAGTCAAAACCCAGGCAAGTTGTCCTGGAACGCTTTCCATTCGCTTGCCGAGAGTGAATTCAAGAGGCAGGAGAGCGGCAGCCACCGTCCTCCGGCAGTCGGAAGGCTTGGCACACAAGCCCGCTTCTTTGCGGCTTCGTTCTTCGCCTCTTCCAAGCAACCGCGATCTCTGCTTCTCGGAGGCGAAGAAGCGGCTAATTCGCGCACAGCTCAGTAGAGCGGCAGCGCAGCGCTCCGGAGCGCCGCTTCAAGCCGAAAGACGCCGGGAAGCGGCACTTTCCTCCGGATAGCTCCGGAGCCGCGCTTCTGCTTCTCTAGTCATCTCTAGCTTAGCGAAAAGCTTTCCCACTCCAGTTGGCAAGGGGAGAGCGTACCTGCACTGCACACTAACCGCGGTTTGCAAAGAAAGAGGATTTGCTGCACATTCCAAGGACACGGCTCTTTCCGAGGCAATCTGCAACCTGCTGTCAGATGGAAGTGCTCTCTGCCCTCTCCTGCCCAGCTCTAGGTACTAGCGGGCACTTGCCAGCCTGGCCGAGGCAAACAACCTCCAGAGATGTCACAGAGCCTAAGTGGAGCACAGATGCTCAAAAGCAGCAAAGCTGAAGAGCCTGGCTCAGCTTCACTAGTGTGCAATTGACTGACTGCGAAAAACAAAGCAGCAGAGCACCGGGCTTCTGGGCGCTGTGAAGGCAATTGCCAAAACCAGGCAGCTGCTCCTTCCCAAGCACAGGCAGCTGCCTATGTTCTTGCTTGTCGACAAACTCACCGCTGCCCTTCTTTTTCAGCAGCTGCCACCGTCTTCTGTGCATCTCGGAGCCTCTGGCGACGAGCAAGACTTGCCAAGGTGGGACGCATCAGGACCAAGTCAAAACCCAGGCAAGTTGTCCTGGAACGCTTTCCATTCGCTTGCCGAGAGTGAATTCAACAGGCAGGAGAGCGGCAGCCACCGTCCTCCGGCAGTCGGAAGGCTTCGCACACAAACCCGCTTCTTTGCGGCTTCGTTCTTCGCCTCTTCCAAGCAACCGCGATCTCTGCTTCTCGGAGGCGAAGAAGCGGCTAATTTGCGCACAGCTCAGTAGAGCGGCAGCGGAGCGCTCCGGAGCGCCGCTTCTGCCGAAAGACGCCGGGAAGCAGCACTTTCCTCCGGATAGCTCCGGAGCCGCGCTTCTGCTTCTCTAGTCATCTCTAGCTTAGCGAAAAGCTTTCCCACTCCAGTTGGCAAGGGGAGAGCGTACCTGCACTGCACACTAACCGCGGTTTGCAAAGAAAGAGGATTTGCTGCACATTCCAAGGACACGGCTCTTTCCGAGGCAATCTGCAACCTGCTGTCAGATGGAAGTGCTCTCTGCCCTCTCCTGCCCAGCTCTAGGTACTAGCGGGCACTTTCCAGCCTGGCCGAGGCAAACAACCTCCAGAGATGTCACAGAGCATAAGTGGAGCACAGATGCTCAAAAGCAGCAAAGCTGAAGAGCCTGGCTCAGCTTCACTAGTGTGCAATTGACTGACTGCGAAAAACAAAGCAGCAGAGCACCGGGCTTCTGGGCGCTGTGAAGGCAATTGCCAAAACCAGGCAGCTGCTCCTTCCCAAGCACAGGCAGCTGCCTATGTTCTTGCTTGTCGACAAACTCACCGCTGCCCTTCTTTTCAGCAGCTGCCACCGTCTTCTGTGCATCTCGGAGCCTCTGGCGACGAGCAAGACTTGCCAAGGTGGGACGCAGCAGGACCAAGTCAAAACCCAGGCAAGTTGTCCTGGAACGCTTTCCATTCGCTTGCCGAGAGTGAATTCAACAGGCAGGAGAGCGGCAGCCACCGTCCTCCAGCAGTCGGAAGGCTTCGCACACAAGCCCGCTTCTTTGCGGCTTTCGTTCTTCGCCTCTTCCAAGCAACCCGCGATCTCTGCTTCTCGGAGGCGAAGAAGCGGCTAATTCGCGCACAGCTCAGTAGAGCGGCAGCGCAGCGCTCCGGAGCGCCGCTTCAAGCCGAAAGACGCCGGGAAGCGGCACTTTCCTCCGGATAGCTCCGGAGCCGCGCTTCTGCTTCTCTAGTCATCTCTAGCTTAGCGAAAAGCTTTCCCACTCAATTTGGCAAGGGGAGAGCGTACCTGCACCTGCACACTAACCGCGGTTTGCAAAGAAAGAGGATTTGCTGCACATTCCAAGGACACGGCTCTTTCCGAGGCAATCTGCAACCTGCTGTCAGATGGAAGTGCTCTCTGCCCTCTCCTGCCCAGCTCTAGGTACTAGCGGGCACTTGCCAGCCTGGCCGAGGCAAACAACCTCCAGAGATGTCACAGAGCATGTGGAGCACAGATGCTCAAAAGCAGCAAAGCTGAAGAGCCTGGCTCAGCTTGACTAGTGTGCAATTGACTGACTGCGAAAAACAAAGCAGCAGAGCACCGGGCTTCTGGGCGCTGTGAAGGCAATTGCCAAAACCAGGCAGCTGCTCCTTCCCAAGCACAGGCAGCTGCCTATGTTCTTGCTTGTCGACAAACTCACCGCTGCCCTTCTTTTCAGCAGCTGCCACCGTCTTCTGTGCATCTCGGAGCCTCTGGCGACGAGCAAGACTTGCCAAGGTGGGACGCAGCAGGACCAAGTCAAAACCCAGGCAAGTTGTCCTGGAATGCTTTCCATTCGCTTGCTGAGAGTGAATTCAACAGGCAGGAGAGCGGCAGCCACCGTCCTCCAGCAGTCGGAAGGCTTGGCACACAAGCCCGCTTCTTTGCGGCTTCGTTCTTCGCCTCTTCCAAGCAACCGCGATCTCTGCTTCTCGGAGGCGAAGAAGCGGCTAATTCGCGCACAGCTCAGTAGAGCGGCAGCGCAGCGCTCCGGAGCGCCGCTTCAAGCCGAAAGACGCCGGGAAGCGGCACTTTCCTCCGGATAGCTCCGGAGCCGCGCTTCTGCTTCTCTAGTCATCTCTAGCTTAGCGAAAAGCTTTCCCACTCAATTTGGCAAGGGGAGAGCGTACCTGCACTGCACACTAACCGCGGTTTGCAAAGAAAGAGGATTTGCTGCACATTGCAAGGACACGGCTCTTTCCGAGGCAATCTGCAACCTGCTGTCAGATGGAAGTGCTCTCTGCCCTCTCCTGCCCAGCTCTAGGTACTAGCGGGCACTTGCCAGCCTGGGCGAGGCAAACAACCTCCAGAGATGTCACAGAGCATAAGTGGGGCACAGATGCTCAAAAGCAGCAAAGCTGAAGAGCCTGGCTCAGCTTCACTAGTGTGCAATTGACTGACTGCGAAAAACAAAGCAGCAGAGCACCGGGCTTCTGGGCGCTGTGAAGGCAATTGCCAAAACCAGGCAGCTGCTCCTTCCCAAGCACAGGCAGCTGCCTATGTTCTTGCTTGTCGACAAACTCACCGCTGCCCTTCTTTTCAGCAGCTGCCACCGTCTTCTGTGCATCTCGGAGCCTCTGGCGACGAGCAAGACTTGCCAAGGTGGGACGCAGCAGGACCAAGTCAAAACCCAGGCAAGTTGTCCTGGAACGCTTTCCATTCGCTTGCCGAGAGTGAATTCAACAGGCAGGAGAGCGGCAGCCACCGTCCTCCAGCAGTCGGAAGGCTTCGCACACAAGCCCGCTTCTTTGCGGCTTCGTTCTTCGCCTCTTCCAAGCAACCGCGATCTCTGCTTCTCGGAGGCGAAGAAGCGGCTAATTCGCGCACAGCTCAGTAGAGCGGCAGCGGAGCGCTCCGGAGCGCCGCTTCAAGCCGAAAGACGCCGGGAAGCGGCACTTTCCTCCGGATAGCTCCGGAGCCGCGCTTCTGCTTCTCTAGTCATCTCTAGCTTAGCGAAAAGCTTTCCCACTCCAGTTGGCAAGGGGAGAGCGTACCTGCACTGCACACTAACCGCGGTTTGCAAAGAAAGAGGATTTGCTGCACATTGCAAGGACACGGCTCTTTCCGAGGCAATCTGCAACCTGCTGTCAGATGGAAGTGCTCTCTGCCCTCTCCTGCCCAGCTCTAGGTACTAGCGGGCACTTTCCAGCCTGGCCGAGGCAAACAACCTCGAGAGATGTCACAGAGCCTAAGTGGAGCACAGATGCTCAAAAGCAGCAAAGCTGAAGAGCCTGGCTCAGCTTCACTAGTGTGCAATTGACTGACTGCGAAAAACAAAGCAGCAGAGCACCGGGCTTCTGGGCGCTGTGAAGGCAATTGCCAAAACCAGGCAGCTGCTCCTTCCCAAGCACAGGCAGCTGCCTATGTTCTTGCTTGTCGACAAACTCACCGCTGCCCTTCTTTTCAGCAGCTGCCACCGTCTTCTGTGCATCTCGGAGCCTCTGGCGACGAGCAAGACTTGCCAAGGTGGGACGCATCAGGACCAAGTCAAAACCCAGGCAAGTTGTCCTGGAACTCTTTCCATTCGCTTGCCGAGAGTGAATTCAACAGGCAGGAGAGCGGCAGCCACCGTCCTCCAGCAGTCGGAAGGCTTCGCACACCAGCCCGCTTCTTTGCGGCTTCGTTCTTCGCCTCTTCCAAGCAACCGCGATCTCTGCTTCTCGGAGGCGAAGAAGCGGCTAATTCGCGCACAGCTCAGTAGAGCGGCAGCGCAGCGCTCCGGAGCGCCGCTTCAAGCCGAAAGACGCCGGGAAGCGGCACTTTCCTCCGGATAGCTCCGGAGCCGCGCTTCTGCTTCTCTAGTCATCTCTAGCTTAGCGAAAAGCTTTCCCACTCCAGTTGGCAAGGGGAGAGCGTACCTGCACTGCACACTAACCGCGGTTTGCAAAGAAAGAGGATTTGCTGCACATTCCAAGGACACGGCTCTTTCCGAGGCAATCTGCAACCTGCTGTCAGATGGAAGTGCTCTCTGCCCTCTCCTGCCCAGCTCTAGGTACTAGCGGGCACTTTCCAGCCTGGCCGAGGCAAACAACCTCCAGAGATGTCACAGAGCATAAGTGGAGCACAGATGCTCAAAAGCAGCAAAGCTGAAGAGCCTGGCTCAGCTTCACTAGTGTGCAATTGACTGACTGCGAAAAACAAAGCAACAGAGCACCGGGCTTCTGGGCGCTGTGAAGGCAATTGCCAAAACCAGGCAGCTGCTCCTTCCCAAGCACAGGCAGCTGCCTATGTTCTTGCTTGTCGACAAACTCACCGCTGCCCTTCTTTTCAGCAGCTGCCACCGTCTTCTGTGCATCTCGGAGCCTCTGGCGACGAGCAAGACTTGCCAAGGTGGGACGCATCAGGACCAAGTCAAAACCCAGGCAAGTTGTCCTGGAACTCTTTCCATTCGCTTGCCGAGAGTGAATTCAACAGGCAGGAGAGCGGCAGCCACCGTCCTCCAGCAGTCGGAAGGCTTCGCACACCAGCCCGCTTCTTTGCGGCTTCGTTCTTCGCCTCTTCCAAGCAACCGCGATCTCTGCTTCTCGGAGGCGAAGAAGCGGCTAATTCGCGCACAGCTCAGTAGAGCGGCAGCGCAGCGCTCCGGAGCGCCGCTTCAAGCCGAAAGACGCCGGGAAGCGGCACTTTCCTCCGGATAGCTCCGGAGCCGCGCTTCTGCTTCTCTAGTCATCTCTAGCTTAGCGAAAAGCTTTCCCACTCCAGTTGGCAAGGGGAGAGCGTACCTGCACTGCACACTAACCGCGGTTTGCAAAGAAAGAGGATTTGCTGCACATTCCAAGGACACGGCTCTTTCCGAGGCAATCTGCAACCTGCTGTCAGATGGAAGTGCTCTCTGCCCTCTCCTGCCCAGCTCTAGGTACTAGCGGGCACTTTCCAGCCTGGCCGAGGCAAACAACCTCCAGAGATGTCACAGAGCATAAGTGGAGCACAGATGCTCAAAAGCAGCAAAGCTGAAGAGCCTGGCTCAGCTTCACTAGTGTGCAACTGACTGACTGCGAAAAACAAAGCAGCAGAGCACCGGGCTTCTGGGCGCTGTGAAGGCAATTGCCAAAACCAGGCAGCTGCTCCTTCCCAAGCACAGGCAGCTGCCTATGTTCTTGCTTGTCGACAAACTCACCGCTGCCCTTCTTTTCAGCAGCTGCCACCGTCTTCTGTGCATCTCGGAGCCTCTGGCGACGAGCAAGACTTGCCAAGGTGGGAGGCATCAGGACCAAGTCAAAACCCAGGCAAGTTGTCCTGGAACGCTTTCCATTCGCTTGCCGAGAGTGAATTCAACAGGCAGGAGTGCGGCAGCCACCGTCCTCCGGCAGTCGGAAGGCTTGGCACACAAGCCCGCTTCTTTGCGGCTTCGTTCTTCGCCTCTTCCAAGCAACCGCGATCTCTGCTTCTCGGAGGCGAAGAAGCGGCTAATTCGCGCACAGCTCAGTAGAGCGGCAGCGCAGCGCTCCGGAGCGCCGCTTCAAGCCGAAAGACGCCGGGAAGCGGCACTTTCCTCCGGATAGCTCCGGAGCCGCGCTTCTGCTTCTCTAGTCATCTCTAGCTTAGCGAAAAGCTTTCCCACTCCAGTTGGCAATGGGAGAGCGTACCTGCACTGCACACTAACCGCGGTTTGCAAAGAAAGAGGATTTGCTGCACATTGCAAGGACACGGCTCTTTCCGAGGCAATCTGCAACCTGCTGTCAGATGGAAGTGCTCTCTGCCCTCTCCTGCCCAGCTCTAGGTACTAGCGGGCACTTGCCAGCCTGGGCGAGGCAAACAACCTCCAGAGATGTCACAGAGCATATGTGGAGCACAGATGCTCAAAAGCAGCAAAGCTGAAGAGCCTGGCTCAGCTTCACTAGTGTGCAATTGACTGACTGCGAAAAACAAAGCAGCAGAGCACCGGGCTTCTGGGCGCTGTGAAGGCAATTGCCAAAACCAGGCAGCTGCTCCTTCCCAAGCACAGGCAGCTGCCTATGTTCTTGCTTGTCGACAAACTCACCGCTGCCCTTCTTTTCAGCAGCTGCCACCGTCTTCTGTGCATCTCGGAGCCTCTGGCGACGAGCAAGACTTGCCAAGGTGGGACGCAGCAGGACCAAGTCAAAACCCAGGCAAGTTGTCCTGGAACGCTTTCCATTCGCTTGCCGAGAGTGAATTCAACAGGCAGGAGAGCGGCAGCCACCGTCCTCCAGCAGTCGGAAGGCTTCGCACACAAGCCCGCTTCTTTGCGGCTTCGTTCTTCGCCTCTTCCAAGCAACCGCGATCTCTGCTTCTCGGAGGCGAAGAAGCGGCTAATTCGCGCACAGCTCAGTAGAGCGGCAGCGCAGCGCTCCGGAGCGCCGCTTCAAGCCGAAAGACGCCGGGAAGCGGCACTTTCCTCCGGATAGCTCCGGAGCCGCGCTTCTGCTTCTCTAGTCATCTCTAGCTTAGCGAAAAGCTTTCCCACTCCATTTGGCAAGGGGAGAGCGTACCTGCACTGCACACTAACCGCGGTTTGCAAAGAAAGAGGATTTGCTGCACATTCCAAGGACACGGCTCTTTCCGAGGCAATCTGCAACCTGCTGTCAGATGGAAGTGCTCTCTGCCCTCTCCTGCCCAGCTCTAGGTACTAGCGGGCACTTTCCAGCCTGGCCGAGGCAAACAACCTCCAGAGATGTCACAGAGCATAAGTGGAGCACAGATGCTCAAAAGCAGCAAAGCTGAAGAGCCTGGCTCAGCTTCACTAGTGTGCAATTGACTGACTGCGAAAAACAAAGCAGCAGAGCACCGGGCTTCTGGGCGCTGTGAAGGCAATTGCCAAAACCAGGCAGCTGCTCCTTCCCAAGCACAGGCAGCTGCCTATGTTCTTGCTTGTCGACAAACTCACCGCTGCCCTTCTTTTCAGCAGCTGCCACCGTCTTCTGTGCATCTCGGAGCCTCTGGCGACGAGCAAGACTTGCCAAGGTGGGACGCATCAGGACCAAGTCAAAACCCAGGCAAGTTGTCCTGGAACGCTTTCCATTCGCTTGCCGAGAGTGAATTCAACAGGCAGGAGAGCGGCAGCCACCGTCCTCCAGCAGTCGGAAGGCTTCGCACACAAGCCCGCTTCTTTGCGGCTTCGTTCTTCGCCTCTTCCAAGCAACCGCGATCTCTGCTTCTCGGAGGCGAAGAAGCGGCTAATTCGCGCACAGCTCAGTAGAGCGGCAGCGCAGCGCTCCGGAGCGCCGCTTCAAGCCGAAAGACGCCGGGAAGCGGCACTTTCCTCCGGATAGCTCCGGAGCCGCGCTTCTGCTTCTCTAGTCATCTCTAGCTTAGCGAAAAGCTTTCCCACTCCAGTTGGCAAGGGGAGAGCGTACCTGCACTGCACACTAACCGCGGTTTGCAAAGAAAGAGGATTTGCTGCACATTGCAAGGACACGGCTCTTTCCGAGGCAATCTGCAACCTGCTGTCAGATGGAAGTGCTCTCTGCCCTCTCCTGCCCAGCTCTAGGTACTAGCGGGCACTTGCCAGCCTGGGCGAGGCAAACAACCTCCAGAGATGTCACAGAGCATAAGTGGAGCACAGATGCTCAAAAGCAGCAAAGCTGAAGAGCCTGGCTCAGCTTCACTAGTGTGCAATTGACTGACTGCGAAAAACAAAGCAGCAGAGCACCGGGCTTCTGGGCGCTGTGAAGGCAATTGCCAAAACCAGGCAGCTGCTCCTTCCCAAGCACAGGCAGCTGCCTATGTTCTTGCTTGTCGACAAACTCACCGCTGCCCTTCTTTTCAGCAGCTGCCACCGTCTTCTGTGCATCTCGCAGCCTCTGGCGACGAGCAAGACTTGCCAAGGTGGGACGCATCAGGACCAAGTCAAAACCCAGGCAAGTTGTCCTGGAACTCTTTCCATTCGCTTGCCGAGAGTGAATTCAACAGGCAGGAGAGCGGCAGCCACCGTCCTCCAGCAGTCGGAAGGCTTCGCACACAAGCCCGCTTCTTTGCGGCTTCGTTCTTCGCCTCTTCCAAGCAACCGCGATCTCTGCTTCTCGGAGGCGAAGAAGCGGCTAATTTGCGCACAGCTCAGTAGAGCGGCAGCGGAGCGCTCCGGAGCGCCGCTTCTGCCGAAAGACGCCGGGAAGCAGCACTTTCCTCCGGATAGCTCCGGAGCCGCGCTTCTGCTTCTCTAGTCATCTCTAGCTTAGCGAAAAGCTTTCCCACTCCAGTTGGCAAGGGGAGAGCGTACCTGCACTGCACACTAACCGCGGTTTGCAAAGAAAGAGGATTTGCTGCACATTGCAAGGACACGGCTCTTTCCGAGGCAATCTGCAACCTGCTGTCAGATGGAAGTGCTCTCTGCCCTCTCCTGCCCAGCTCTAGGTACTAGCGGGCACTTTCCAGCCTGGGCGAGGCAAACAACCTCCAGAGATGTCACAGAGCATAAGTGGAGCACAGATGCTCAAAAGCAGCAAAGCTGAAGAGCCTGGCTCAGCTTCACTAGTGTGCAATTGACTGACTGCGAAAAACAAAGCAGCAGAGCACCGGGCTTCTGGGCGCTGTGAAGGCAATTGCCAAAACCAGGCAGCTGCTCCTTCCCAAGCACAGGCAGCTGCCTATGTTCTTGCTTGTCGACAAACTCACCGCTGCCCTTCTTTTCAGCAGCTGCCACCGTCTTCTGTGCATCTCGGAGCCTCTGGCGACGAGCAAGACTTGCCAAGGTGGGACGCAGCAGGACCAAGTCAAAACCCAGGCAAGTTGTCCTGGAACGCTTTCCATTCGCTTGCCGAGAGTGAATTCAACAGGCAGGAGAGCGGCAGCCACCGTCCTCCAGCAGTCGGAAGGCTTCGCACACAAGCCCGCTTCTTTGCGGCTTCGTTCTTCGCCTCTTCCAAGCAACCGCGATCTCTGCTTCTCGGAGGCGAAGAAGCGGCTAATTCGCGCACAGCTCAGTAGAGCGGCAGCGCAGCGCTCCGGAGCGCCGCTTCAAGCCGAAAGACGCCGGGAAGCGGCACTTTCCTCCGGATAGCTCCGGAGCCGCGCTTCTGCTTCTCTAGTCATCTCTAGCTTAGCGAAAAGCTTTCCCACTCCATTTGGCAAGGGGAGAGCGTACCTGCACTGCACACTAACCGCGGTTTGCAAAGAAAGAGGATTTGCTGCACATTGCAAGGACACGGCTCTTTCCGAGGCAATCTGCAACCTGCTGTCAGATGGAAGTGCTCTCTGCCCTCTCCTGCCCAGCTCTAGGTACTAGCGGGCACTTGCCAGCCTGGGCGAGGCAAACAACCTCCAGAGATGTCACAGAGCATAAGTGGAGCACAGATGCTCAAAAGCAGCAAAGCTGAAGAGCCTGGCTCAGCTTCACTAGTGTGCAATTGACTGACTGCGAAAAACAAAGCAGCAGAGCACCGGGCTTCTGGGCGCTGTGAAGGCAATTGCCAAAACCAGGCAGCTGCTCCTTCCCAAGCACAGGCAGCTGCCTATGTTCTTGCTTGTCGACAAACTCACCGCTGCCCTTCTTTTCAGCAGCTGCCACCGTCTTCTGTGCATCTCGCAGCCTCTGGCGACGAGCAAGACTTGCCAAGGTGGGACGCATCAGGACCAAGTCAAAACCCAGGCAAGTTGTCCTGGAACTCTTTCCATTCGCTTGCCGAGAGTGAATTCAACAGGCAGGAGAGCGGCAGCCACCGTCCTCCAGCAGTCGGAAGGCTTCGCACACAAGCCCGCTTCTTTGCGGCTTCGTTCTTCGCCTCTTCCAAGCAACCGCGATCTCTGCTTCTCGGAGGCGAAGAAGCGGCTAATTTGCGCACAGCTCAGTAGAGCGGCAGCGGAGCGCTCCGGAGCGCCGCTTCTGCCGAAAGACGCCGGGAAGCGGCACTTTCCTCCGGATAGCTCCGGAGCCGCGCTTCTGCTTCTCTAGTCATCTCTAGCTTAGCGAAAAGCTTTCCCACTCCAGTTGGCAAGGGGAGAGCGTACCTGCACTGCACACTAACCGCGGTTTGCAAAGAAAGAGGATTTGCTGCACATTGCAAGGACACGGCTCTTTCCGAGGCAATCTGCAACCTGCTGTCAGATGGAAGTGCTCTCTGCCCTCTCCTGCCCAGCTCTAGGTACTAGCGGGCACTTTCCAGCCTGGGCGAGGCAAACAACCTCCAGAGATGTCACAGAGCATAAGTGGAGCACAGATGCTCAAAAG
The DNA here is from genome assembly GCF_031753505.1 of Anomalospiza imberbis. Lineage (NCBI taxonomy): Eukaryota > Metazoa > Chordata > Aves > Passeriformes > Viduidae > Anomalospiza > Anomalospiza imberbis. The sequence goes on from NW_027100267.1 coordinate 11,267, forward strand.
CAGCAAAGCTGAAGAGCCTGGCTCAGCTTCACTAGTGTGCAATTGACTGACTGCGAAAAACAAAGCAGCAGAGCACCGGGCTTCTGGGCGCTGTGAAGGCAATTGCCAAAACCAGGCAGCTGCTCCTTCCCAAGCACAGGCAGCTGCCTATGTTCTTGCTTGTCGACAAACTCACCGCTGCCCTTCTTTTCAGCAGCTGCCACCGTCTTCTGTGCATCTCGGAGCCTCTGGCGACGAGCAAGACTTGCCAAGGTGGGACGCAGCAGGACCAAGTCAAAACCCAGGCAAGTTGTCCTGGAACTCTTTCCATTCGCTTGCTGAGAGTGAATTCAACAGGCAGGAGAGCGGCAGCCACCGTCCTCCAGCAGTCGGAAGGCTTCGCACACAAGCCCGCTTCTTTGCGGCTTCGTTCTTCGCCTCTTCCAAGCAACCGCGATCTCTGCTTCTCGGAGGCGAAGAAGCGGCTAATTCGCGCACAGCTCAGTAGAGCGGCAGCGCAGCGCTCCGGAGCGCCGCTTCAAGCCGAAAAACGCCGGGAAGCGGCACTTTCCTCCGGATAGCTCCGGAGCCGCGCTTCTGCTTCTCTAGTCATCTCTAGCTTAGCGAAAAGCTTTCCCACTCCAGTTGGCAAGGGGAGAGCGTACCTGCACTGCACACTAACCGCGGTTTGCAAAGAAAGAGGATTTGCTGCACATTGCAAGGACACGGCTCTTTCCGAGGCAATCTGCAACCTGCTGTCAGATGGAAGTGCTCTCTGCCCTCTCCTGCCCAGCTCTAGGCACTAGCGGGCACTTTCCAGCCTGGGCGAAGCAAACAACCTCCAGAGATGTCACAGAGCATAAGTGGAGCACAGATGCTCAAAAGCAGCAAAGCTGAAGAGCCTGGCTCAGCTTCACTAGTGTGCAATTGACTGACTGCGAAAAACAAAGCAGCAGAGCACCGGGCTTCTGGGCGCTGTGAAGGCAATTGCCAAAAGCAGGCAGCTGCTCCTTCCCAAGCACAGGCAGCTGCCTATGTTCTTGCTTGTCGACAAACTCACCGCTGCCCTTCTTTTCAGCAGCTGCCACCGTCTTCTGTGCATCTCGGAGCCTCTGGCGACGAGCAAGACTTGCCAAGGTGGGACGCATCAGGACCAAGTCAAAACCCAGGCAAGTTGTCCTGGAACGCTTTCCATTCGCTTGCCGAGAGTGAATTCAACAGGCAGGAGAGCGGCAGCCACCGTCCTCCAGCAGTCGGAAGGCTTCGCACACAAGCCCGCTTCTTTGCGGCTTCGTTCTTCGCCTCTTCCAAGCAACCGCGATCTCTGCTTCTCGGAGGCGAAGAAGCGGCTAATTCGCGCACAGCTCAGTAGAGCGGCAGCGCAGCGCTCCGGAGCGCCGCTTCAAGCCGAAAGACGCCGGGAAGCGGCACTTTCCTCCGGATAGCTCCGGAGCCGCGCTTCTGCTTCTCTAGTCATCTCTAGCTTAGCGAAAAGCTTTCCCACTCCAGTTGGCAAGGGGAGAGCGTACCTGCACTGCACACTAACCGCGGTTTGCAAAGAAAGAGGATTTGCTGCACATTCCAAGGACACGGCTCTTTCCGAGGCAATCTGCAACCTGCTGTCAGATGGAAGTGCTCTCTGCCCTCTCCTGCCCAGCTCTAGGTACTAGCGGGCACTTGCCAGCCTGGGCGAGGCAAACAACCTCCAGAGATGTCACAGAGCATAAGTGGAGCACAGATGCTCAAAAGCAGCAAAGCTGAAGAGCCTGGCTCAGCTTCAATAGTGTGCAATTGACTGACTGCGAAAAACAAAGCAGCAGAGCACCGGGCTTCTGGGCGCTGTGAAGGCAATTGCCAAAACCAGGCAGCTGCTCCTTCCCAAGCACAGGCAGCTGCCTATGTTCTTGCTTGTCGACAAACTCACCGCTGCCCTTCTTTTCAGCAGCTGCCACCGTCTTCTGTGCATCTCGCAGCCTCTGGCGACGAGCAAGACTTGCCAAGGTGGGAGGCATCAGGACCAAGTCAAAACCCAGGCAAGTTGTCCTGGAACTCTTTCCATTCGCTTGCCGAGAGTGAATTCAACAGGCAGGAGAGCGGCAGCCACCGTCCTCCAGCAGTCGGAAGGCTTCGCACACAAGCCCGCTTCTTTGCGGCTTCGTTCTTCGCCTCTTCCAAGCAACCGCGATCTCTGCTTCTCGGAGGCGAAGAAGCGGCTAATTTGCGCACAGCTCAGTAGAGCGGCAGCGCAGCGCTCCGGAGCGCCGCTTCTGCCGAAAGACGCCGGGAAGCAGCACTTTCCTCCGGATAGCTCCGGAGCCGCGCTTCTGCTTCTCTAGTCATCTCTAGCTTAGCGAAAAGCTTTCCCACTCCAGTTGGCAAGGGGAGAGCGTACCTGCACTGCACACTAACCGCGGTTTGCAAAGAAAGAGGATTTGCTGCACATTGCAAGGACACGGCTCTTTCCGAGGCAATCTGCAACCTGCTGTCAGATGGAAGTGCTCTCTGCCCTCTCCTGCCCAGCTCTAGGTACTAGCGGGCACTTTCCAGCCTGGGCGAGGCAAACAAGCTCGAGAGATGTCACAGAGCATAAGTGGAGCACAGATGCTCAAAAGCAGCAAAGCTGAAGAGCCTGGCTCAGCTTCACTAGTGTGCAATTGACTGACTGCGAAAAACAAAGCAGCAGAGCACCGGGCTTCTGGGCGCTGTGAAGGCAATTGCCAAAAGCAGGCAGCTGCTCCTTCCCAAGCACAGGCAGCTGCCTATGTTCTTGCTTGTCGACAAACTCACCGCTGCCCTTCTTTTCAGCAGCTGCCACCGTCTTCTGTGCATCTCGGAGCCTCTGGCGACGAGCAAGACTTGCCAAGGTGGGAGGCATCAGGACCAAGTCAAAACCCAGGCAAGTTGTCCTGGAACGCTTTCCATTCGCTTGCCGAGAGTGAATTCAACAGGCAGGAGAGCGGCAGCCACCGTCCTCCAGCAGTCGGAAGGCTTCGCACACAAGCACGCTTCTTTGCGGCTTCGTTCTTCGCCTCTTCCAAGCAACCGCGATCTCTGCTTCTCGGAGGCGAAGAAGCGGCTAATTCGCGCACAGCTCAGTAGAGCGGCAGCGCAGCGCTCCGGAGCGCCGCTTCAAGCCGAAAGACGCCGGGAAGCGGCACTTTCCTCCGGATAGCTCCGGAGCCGCGCTTCTGCTTCTCTAGTCATCTCTAGCTTAGCGAAAAGCTTTCCCACTCCAGTTGGCAAGGGGAGAGCGTACCTGCACTGCACACTAACCGCGGTTTGCAAAGAAAGAGGATTTGCTGCACATTGCAAGGACACGGCTCTTTCCGAGGCAATCTGCAACCTGCTGTCAGATGGAAGTGCTCTCTGCCCTCTCCTGCCCAGCTCTAGGTACTAGCGGGCACTTGCCAGCCTGGGCGAGGCAAACAACCTCCAGAGATGTCACAGAGCATAAGTGGAGCACAGATGCTCAAAAGCAGCAAAGCTGAAGAGCCTGGCTCAGCTTCACTAGTGTGCAATTGACTGACTGCGAAAAACAAAGCAGCAGAGCACCGGGCTTCTGGGCGCTGTGAAGGCAATTGCCAAAACCAGGCAGCTGCTCCTTCCCAAGCACAGGCAGCTGCCTATGTTCTTGCTTGTCGACAAACTCACCGCTGCCCTTCTTTTCAGCAGCTGCCACCGTCTTCTGTGCATCTCGGAGCCTCTGGCGACGAGCAAGACTTGCCAAGGTGGGAGGCATCAGGACCAAGTCAAAACCCAGGCAAGTTGTCCTGGAACGCTTTCCATTCGCTTGCCGAGAGTGAATTCAACAGGCAGGAGAGCGGCAGCCACCGTCCTCCAGCAGTCGGAAGGCTTGGCACACAAGCCCGCTTCTTTGCGGCTTCGTTCTTCGCCTCTTCCAAGCAACCGCGATCTCTGCTTCTCGGAGGCGAAGAAGCGGCTAATTCGCGCACAGCTCAGTAGAGCGGCAGCGCAGCGCTCCGGAGCGCCGCTTCAAGCCGAAAGACGCCGGGAAGCGGCACTTTCCTCCGGATAGCTCCGGAGCCGCGCTTCTGCTTCTCTAGTCATCTCTAGCTTAGCGAAAAGCTTTCCCACTCCAGTTGGCAAGGGGAGAGCGTACCTGCACTGCACACTAACCGCGGTTTGCAAAGAAAGAGGATTTGCTGCACATTGCAAGGACACGGCTCTTTCCGAGGCAATCTGCAACCTGCTGTCAGATGGAAGTGCTCTCTGCCCTCTCCTGCCCAGCTCTAGGTACTAGCGGGCACTTTCCAGCCTGGGCGAGGCAAACAAGCTCGAGAGATGTCACAGAGCATAAGTGGAGCACAGATGCTCAAAAGCAGCAAAGCTGAAGAGCCTGGCTCAGCTTGACTAGTGTGCAATTGACTGACTGCGAAAAACAAAGCAGCAGAGCACCGGGCTTCTGGGCGCTGTGAAGGCAATTGCCAAAACCAGGCAGCTGCTCCTTCCCAAGCACAGGCAGCTGCCTATGTTCTTGCTTGTCGACAAACTCACCGCTGCCCTTCTTTTCAGCAGCTGCCACCGTCTTCTGTGCATCTCGGAGCCTCTGGCGACGAGCAAGACTTGCCAAGGTGGGAGGCATCAGGACCAAGTCAAAACCCAGGCAAGTTGTCCTGGAACGCTTTCCATTCGCTTGCCGAGAGTGAATTCAACAGGCAGGAGAGCGGCAGCCACCGTCCTCCAGCAGTCGGAAGGCTTCGCACACAAGCCCGCTTCTTTGCGGCTTCGTTCTTCGCCTCTTCCAAGCAACCGCGATCTCTGCTTCTCGGAGGCGAAGAAGCGGCTAATTCGCGCACAGCTCAGTAGAGCGGCAGCGCAGCGCTCCGGAGCGCCGCTTCAAGCCGAAAGACGCCGGGAAGCGGCACTTTCCTCCGGATAGCTCCGGAGCCGCGCTTCTGCTTCTCTAGTCATCTCTAGCTTAGCGAAAAGCTTTCCCACTCCAGTTGGCAAGGGGAGAGCGTACCTGCACTGCACACTAACCGCGGTTTGCAAAGAAAGAGGATTTGCTGCACATTGCAAGGACACGGCTCTTTCCGAGGCAATCTGCAACCTGCTGTCAGATGGACGTGCTCTCTGCCCTCTCCTGCCCAGCTCTAGGTACTAGCGGGCACTTTCCAGCCTGGCCGAGGCAAACAACCTCGAGAGATGTCACAGAGCCTAAGTGGAGCACAGATGCTCAAAAGCAGCAAAGCTGAAGAGCCTGGCTCAGCTTCACTAGTGTGCAATTGACTGACTGCGAAAAACAAAGCAGCAGAGCACCGGGCTTCTGGGCGCTGTGAAGGCAATTGCCAAAACCAGGCAGCTGCTCCTTCCCAAGCACAGGCAGCTGCCTATGTTCTTGCTTGTCGACAAACTCACCGCTGCCCTTCTTTTCAGCAGCTGCCACCGTCTTCTGTGCATCTCGGAGCCTCTGGCGACGAGCAAGACTTGCCAAGGTGGGAGGCATCAGGACCAAGTCAAAACCCAGGCAAGTTGTCCTGGAACGCTTTCCATTCGCTTGCCGAGAGTGAATTCAACAGGCAGGAGAGCGGCAGCCACCGTCCTCCAGCAGTCGGAAGGCTTGGCACACAAGCCCGCTTCTTTGCGGCTTCGTTCTTCGCCTCTTCCAAGCAACCGCGATCTCTGCTTCTCGGAGGCGAAGAAGCGGCTAATTCGCGCACAGCTCAGTAGAGCGGCAGCGCAGCGCTCCGGAGCGCCGCTTCAAGCCGAAAGACGCCGGGAAGCGGCACTTTCCTCCGGATAGCTCCGGAGCCGCGCTTCTGCTTCTCTAGTCATCTCTAGCTTAGCGAAAAGCTTTCCCACTCCAGTTGGCAAGGGGAGAGCGTACCTGCACTGCACACTAACCGCGGTTTGCAAAGAAAGAGGATTTGCTGCACATTGCAAGGACACGGCTCTTTCCGAGGCAATCTGCAACCTGCTGTCAGATGGAAGTGCTCTCTGCCCTCTCCTGCCCAGCTCTAGGTACTAGCGGGCACTTTCCAGCCTGGGCGAGGCAAACAAGCTCGAGAGATGTCACAGAGCATAAGTGGAGCACAGATGCTCAAAAGCAGCAAAGCTGAAGAGCCTGGCTCAGCTTCACTAGTGTGCAATTGACTGACTGCGAAAAACAAAGCAGCAGAGCACCGGGCTTCTGGGCGCTGTGAAGGCAATTGCCAAAAGCAGGCAGCTGCTCCTTCCCAAGCACAGGCAGCTGCCTATGTTCTTGCTTGTCGACAAACTCACCGCTGCCCTTCTTTTCAGCAGCTGCCACCGTCTTCTGTGCATCTCGCAGCCTCTGGCGACGAGCAAGACTTGCCAAGGTGGGAGGCATCAGGACCAAGTCAAAACCCAGGCAAGTTGTCCTGGAACGCTTTCCATTCGCTTGCCGAGAGTGAATTCAACAGGCAGGAGAGCGGCAGCCACCGTCCTCCAGCAGTCGGAAGGCTTGGCACACAAGCCCGCTTCTTTGCGGCTTCGTTCTTCGCCTCTTCCAAGCAACCGCGATCTCTGCTTCTCGGAGGCGAAGAAGCGGCTAATTCGCGCACAGCTCAGTAGAGCGGCAGCGCAGCGCTCCGGAGCGCCGCTTCAAGCCGAAAGACGCCGGGAAGCGGCACTTTCCTCCGGATAGCTCCGGAGCCGCGCTTCTGCTTCTCTAGTCATCTCTAGCTTAGCGAAAAGCTTTCCCACTCCATTTGGCAAGGGGAGAGCGTACCTGCACTGCACACTAACCGCGGTTTGCAAAGAAAGAGGATTTGCTGCACATTGCAAGGACACGGCTCTTTCCGAGGCAATCTGCAACCTGCTGTCAGATGGAAGTGCTCTCTGCCCTCTCCTGCCCAGCTCTAGGTACTAGCGGGCACTTGCCAGCCTGGGCGAGGCAAACAACCTCCAGAGATGTCACAGAGCATAAGTGGAGCACAGATGCTCAAAAGCAGCAAAGCTGAAGAGCCTGGCTCAGCTTCACTAGTGTGCAATTGACTGACTGCGAAAAACAAAGCAGCAGAGCACCGGGCTTCTGGGCGCTGTGAAGGCAATTGCCAAAACCAGGCAGCTGTTCCTTCCCAAGCACAGGCAGCTGCCTATGTTCTTGCTTGTCGACAAACTCACCGCTGCCCTTCTTTTCAGCAGCTGCCACCGTCTTCTGTGCATCTCGGAGCCTCTGGCGACGAGCAAGACTTGCCAAGGTGGGACGCAGCAGGACCAAGTCAAAACCCAGGCAAGTTGTCCTGGAACTCTTTCCATTCGCTTGCCGAGAGTGAATTCAACAGGCAGGAGAGCGGCAGCCACCGTCCTCCAGCAGTCGGAAGGCTTCGCACACAAGCCCGCTTCTTTGCGGCTTCGTTCTTCGCCTCTTCCAAGCAACCGCGATCTCTGCTTCTCGGAGGCGAAGAAGCGGCTAATTCGCGCACAGCTCAGTAGAGCGGCAGCGCAGCGCTCCGGAGCGCCGCTTCAAGCCGAAAGACGCCGGGAAGCGGCACTTTCCTCCGGATAGCTCCGGAGCCGCGCTTCTGCTTCTCTAGTCATCTCTAGCTTAGCGAAAAGCTTTCCCACTCCAGTTGGCAAGGGGAGAGCGTACCTGCACTGCACACTAACCGCGGTTTGCAAAGAAAGAGGATTTGCTGCACATTCCAAGGACACGGCTCTTTCCGAGGCAATCTGCAACCTGCTGTCAGATGGAAGTGCTCTCTGCCCTCTCCTGCCCAGCTCTAGGCACTAGCGGGCACTTTCCAGCCTGGGCGAAGCAAACAACCTCCAGAGATGTCACAGAGCATAAGTGGAGCACAGATGCTCAAAAGCAGCAAAGCTGAAGAGCCTGGCTCAGCTTCACTAGTGTGCAATTGACTGACTGCGAAAAACAAAGCTGCAGAGCACCGGGCTTCTGGGCGCTGTGAAGGCAATTGCCAAAACCAGGCAGCTGCTCCTTCCCAAGCACAGGCAGCTGCCTATGTTCTTGCTTGTCGACAAACTCACCGCTGCCCTTCTTTTCAGCAGCTGCCACCGTCTTCTGTGCATCTCGCAGCCTCTGGCGACGAGCAAGACTTGCCAAGGTGGGACGCATCAGGACCAAGTCAAAACCCAGGCAAGTTGTCCTGGAACGCTTTCCATTCGCTTGCCGAGAGTGAATTCAACAGGCAGGAGAGCGGCAGCCACCGTCCTCCAGCAGTCGGAAGGCTTGGCACACAAGCCCGCTTCTTTGCGGCTTCGTTCTTCGCCTCTTCCAAGCAACCGCGATCTCTGCTTCTCGGAGGCGAAGAAGCGGCTAATTCGCGCACAGCTCAGTAGAGCGCCAGCGGAGCGCTCCGGAGCGCCGCTTCAAGCCGAAAGACGCCGGGAAGCGGCACTTTCCTCAGGATAGCTCCGGAGCCGCGCTTCTGCTTCTCTAGTCATCTCTAGCTTAGCGAAAAGCTTTCCCACTCCAGTTGGCAATGGGAGAGCGTACCTGCACTGCACACTAACCGCGGTTTGCAAAGAAAGAGGATTTGCTGCACATTCCAAGGACACGGCTCTTTCCGAGGCAATCTGCAACCTGCTGTCAGATGGAAGTGCTCTCTGCCCTCTCCTGCCCAGCTCTAGGTACTAGCGGGCACTTTCCAGCCTGGCCGAGGCAAACAACCTCCAGAGATGTCACAGAGCATAAGTGGAGCACAGATGCTCAAAAGCAGCAAAGCTGAAGAGCCTGGCTCAGCTTCACTAGTGTGCAATTGACTGACTGCGAAAAACAAAGCAGCAGAGCACCGGGCTTCTGGGCGCTGTGAAGGCAATTGCCAAAACCAGGCAGCTGCTCCTTCCCAAGCACAGGCAGCTGCCTATGTTCTTGCTTGTCGACAAACTCACCGCTGCCCTTCTTTTCAGCAGCTGCCACCGTCTTCTGTGCATCTCGGAGCCTCTGGCGACGAGCAAGATTTGCCAAGGTGGGACGCATCAGGACCAAGTCAAAACCCAGGCAAGTTGTCCTGGAACGCTTTCCATTCGCTTGCCGAGAGTGAATTCAACAGGCAGGAGAGCGGCAGCCACCGTCCTCCGGCAGTCGGAAGGCTTGGCACACAAGCCCGCTTCTTTGCGGCTTCGTTCTTCGCCTCTTCCAAGCAACCGCGATCTCTGCTTCTCGGAGGCGAAGAAGCGGCTAATTCGCGCACAGCTCAGTAGAGCGGCAGCGCAGCGCTCCGGAGCGCCGCTTCAAGCCGAAAGACGCCGGGAAGCGGCACTTTCCTCCGGATAGCTCCGGAGCCGCGCTTCTGCTTCTCTAGTCATCTCTAGCTTAGCGAAAAGCTTTCCCACTCCAGTTGGCAAGGGGAGAGCGTACCTGCACTGCACACTAACCGCGGTTTGCAAAGAAAGAGGATTTGCTGCACATTGCAAGGACACGGCTCTTTCCGAGGCAATCTGCAACCTGCTGTCAGATGGAAGTGCTCTCTGCCCTCTCCTGCCCAGCTCTAGGTACTAGCGGGCACTTTCCAGCCTGGCCGAGGCAAACAACCTCCAGAGATGTCTCAGAGCATAAGTGGAGCACAGATGCTCAAAAGCAGCAAAGCTGAAGAGCCTGGCTCAGCTTCACTAGTGTGCAATTGACTGACTGCGAAAAACAAAGCAGCAGAGCACCGGGCTTCTGGGCGCTGTGAAGGCAATTGCCAAAACCAGGCAGCTGCTCCTTCCCAAGCACAGGCAGCTGCCTATGTTCTTGCTTGTCGACAAACTCACCGCTGCCCTTCTTTTCAGCAGCTGCCACCGTCTTCTGTGCATCTCGGAGCCTCTGGCGACGAGCAAGACTTGCCAAGGTGGGACGCATCAGGACCAAGTCAAAACCCAGGCAAGTTGTCCTGGAACGCTTTCCATTCGCTTGCCGAGAGTGAATTCAAGAGGCAGGAGAGCGGCAGCCACCGTCCTCCGGCAGTCGGAAGGCTTGGCACACAAGCCCGCTTCTTTGCGGCTTCGTTCTTCGCCTCTTCCAAGCAACCGCGATCTCTGCTTCTCGGAGGCGAAGAAGCGGCTAATTCGCGCACAGCTCAGTAGAGCGGCAGCGCAGCGCTCCGGAGCGCCGCTTCAAGCCGAAAGACGCCGGGAAGCGGCACTTTCCTCCGGATAGCTCCGGAGCCGCGCTTCTGCTTCTCTAGTCATCTCTAGCTTAGCGAAAAGCTTTCCCACTCCAGTTGGCAAGGGGAGAGCGTACCTGCACTGCACACTAACCGCGGTTTGCAAAGAAAGAGGATTTGCTGCACATTGCAAGGACACGGCTCTTTCCGAGGCAATCTGCAACCTGCTGTCAGATGGAAGTGCTCTCTGCCCTCTCCTGCCCAGCTCTAGGTACTAGCGGGCACTTTCCAGCCTGGGCGAGGCAAACAAGCTCGAGAGATGTCACAGAGCCTAAGTGGAGCACAGATGCTCAAAAGCAGCAAAGCTGAAGAGCCTGGCTCAGCTTCACTAGTGTGCAATTGACTGACTGCGAAAAACAAAGCAGCAGAGCACCGGGCTTCTGGGCGCTGTGAAGGCAATTGCCAAAACCAGGCAGCTGCTCCTTCCCAAGCACAGGCAGCTGCCTATGTTCTTGCTTGTCGACAAACTCACCGCTGCCCTTCTTTTCAGCAGCTGCCACCGTCTTCTGTGCATCTCGGAGCCTCTGGCGACGAGCAAGACTTGCCAAGGTGGGACGCATCAGGACCAAGTCAAAACCCAGGCAAGTTGTCCTGGAACTCTTTCCATTCGCTTGCCGAGAGTGAATTCAACAGGCAGGAGAGCGGCAGCCACCGTCCTCCGGCAGTCGGAAGGCTTCGCACACAAGCCCGCTTCTTTGCGGCTTCGTTCTTCGCCTCTTCCAAGCAACCGCGATCTCTGCTTCTCGGAGGCGAAGAAGCGGCTAATTTGCGCACAGCTCAGTAGAGCGGCAGCGGAGCGCTCCGGAGCGCCGCTTCTGCCGAAAGACGCCGGGAAGCGGCACTTTCCTCCGGATAGCTCCGGAGCCGCGCTTCTGCTTCTCTAGTCATCTCTAGCTTAGCGAAAAGCTTTCCCACTCCAGTTGGCAAGGGGAGAGCGTACCTGCACTGCACACTAACCGCGGTTTGCAAAGAAAGAGGATTTGCTGCACATTGCAAGGACACGGCTCTTTCCGAGGCAATCTGCAACCTGCTGTCAGATGGAAGTGCTCTCTGCCCTCTCCTGCCCAGCTCTAGGTACTAGCGGGCACTTTCCAGCCTGGGCGAGGCAAACAACCTCCAGAGATGTCACAGAGCATAAGTGGAGCACAGATGCTCAAAAGCAGCAAAGCTGAAGAGCCTGGCTCAGCTTCACTAGTGTGCAATTGACTGACTGCGAAAAACAAAGCAGCAGAGCACCGGGCTTCTGGGCGCTGTGAAGGCAATTGCCAAAAGCAGGCAGCTGCTCCTTCCCAAGCACAGGCAGCTGCCTATGTTCTTGCTTGTCGACAAACTCACCGCTGCCCTTCTTTTCAGCAGCTGCCACCGTCTTCTGTGCATCTCGGAGCCTCTGGCGACGAGCAAGACTTGCCAAGGTGGGACGCATCAGGACCAAGTCAAAACCCAGGCAAGTTGTCCTGGAACGCTTTCCATTCGCTTGCCGAGAGTGAATTCAACAGGCAGGAGAGCGGCAGCCACCGTCCTCCAGCAGTCGGAAGGCTTCGCACACAAGCCCGCTTCTTTGCGGCTTCGTTCTTCGCCTCTTCCAAGCAACCGCGATCTCTGCTTCTCGGAGGCGAAGAAGCGGCTAATTCGCGCACAGCTCAGTAGAGCGGCAGCGCAGCGCTCCGGAGCGCCGCTTCAAGCCGAAAGACGCCGGGAAGCGGCACTTTCCTCCGGATAGCTCCGGAGCCGCGCTTCTGCTTCTCTAGTCATCTCTAGCTTAGCGAAAAGCTTTCCCACTCCAGTTGGCAAGGGGAGAGCGTACCTGCACTGCACACTAACCGCGGTTTGCAAAGAAAGAGGATTTGCTGCACATTGCAAGGACACGGCTCTTTCCGAGGCAATCTGCAACCTGCTGTCAGATGGAAGTGCTCTCTGCCCTCTCCTGCCCAGCTCTAGGTACTAGCGGGCACTTTCCAGCCTGGGCGAGGCAAACAACCTCCAGAGATGTCACAGAGCATAAGTGGAGCACAGATGCTCAAAAGCAGCAAAGCTGAAGAGCCTGGCTCAGCTTCACTAGTGTGCAATTGACTGACTGCGAAAAACAAAGCAGCAGAGCACCGGGCTTCTGGGCGCTGTGAAGGCAATTGCCAAAACCAGGCAGCTGCTCCTTGCCAAGCACAGGCAGCTGCCTATGTTCTTGCTTGTCGACAAACTCACCGCTGCCCTTCTTTTCAGCAGCTGCCACCGTCTTCTGTGCATCTCGGAGCCTCTGGCGACGAGCAAGACTTGCCAAGGTGGGACGCAGCAGGACCAAGTCAAAACCCAGGCAAGTTGTCCTGGAACGCTTTCCATTCGCTTGCTGAGAGTGAATTCAACAGGCAGGAGAGCGGCAGCCACCGTCCTCCAGCAGTCGGAAGGCTTGGCACACAAGCCCGCTTCTTTGCGGCTTCGTTCTTCGCCTCTTCCAAGCAACCGCGATCTCTGCTTCTCGGAGGCGAAGAAGCGGCTAATTCGCGCACAGCTCAGTAGAGCGGCAGCGCAGCGCTCCGGAGCGCCGCTTCAAGCCGAAAGACGCCGGGAAGCGGCACTTTCCTCCGGATAGCTCCGGAGCCGCGCTTCTGCTTCTCTAGTCATCTCTAGCTTAGCGAAAAGCTTTCCCACTCCAGTTGGCAAGGGGAGAGCGTACCTGCACTGCACACTAACCGCGGTTTGCAAAGAAAGAGGATTTGCTGCACATTGCAAGGACACGGCTCTTTCCGAGGCAATCTGCAACCTGCTGTCAGATGGAAGTGCTCTCTGCCCTCTCCTGCCCAGCTCTAGGTACTAGCGGGCACTTGCCAGCCTGGGCGAGGCAAACAACCTCCAGAGATGTCACAGAGCATAAGTGGAGCACAGATGCTCAAAAGCAGCAAAGCTGAAGAGCCTGGCTCAGCTTCACTAGTGTGCAATTGACTGACTGCGAAAAACAAAGCAGCAGAGCACCGGGCTTCTGGGCGCTGTGAAGGCAATTGCCAAAACCAGGCAGCTGCTCCTTCCCAAGCACAGGCAGCTGCCTATGTTCTTGCTTGTCGACAAACTCACCGCTGCCCTTCTTTTCAGCAGCTGCCACCGTCTTCTGTGCATCTCGGAGCCTCTGGCGACGAGCAAGACTTGCCAAGGTGGGACGCAGCAGGACCAAGTCAAAACCCAGGCAAGTTGTCCTGGAACTCTTTCCATTCGCTTGCCGAGAGTGAATTCAACAGGCAGGAGAGCGGCAGCCACCGTCCTCCAGCAGTCGGAAGGCTTCGCACACAAGCCCGCTTCTTTGCGGCTTCGTTCTTCGCCTCTTCCAAGCAACCGCGATCTCTGCTTCTCGGAGGCGAAGAAGCGGCTAATTCGCGCACAGCTCAGTAGAGCGGCAGCGCAGCGCTCCGGAGCGCCGCTTCAAGCCGAAAGACGCCGGGAAGCGGCACTTTCCTCCGGATAGCTCCGGAGCCGCGCTTCTGCTTCTCTAGTCATCTCTAGCTTAGCGAAAAGCTTTCCCACTCCATTTGGCAAGGGGAGAGCGTACCTGCACTGCACACTAACCGCGGTTTGCAAAGAAAGAGGATTTGCTGCACATTCCAAGGACACGGCTCTTTCCGAGGCAATCTGCAACCTGCTGTCAGATGGAAGTGCTCTCTGCCCTCTCCTGCCCAGCTCTAGGTACTAGCGGGCACTTTCCAGCCTGGGCGAGGCAAACAACCTCCAGAGATGTCACAGAGCATAAGTGGAGCACAGATGCTCAAAAGCAGCAAAGCTGAAGAGCCTGGCTCAGCTTCACTAGTGTGCAATTGACTGACTGCGAAAAACAAAGCAGCAGAGCACCGGGCTTCTGGGCGCTGTGAAGGCAATTGCCAAAAGCAGGCAGCTGCTCCTTCCCAAGCACAGGCAGCTGCCTATGTTCTTGCTTGTCGACAAACTCACCGCTGCCCTTCTTTTCAGCAGCTGCCACCGTCTTCTGTGCATCTCGGAGCCTCTGGCGACGAGCAAGACTTGCCAAGGTGGGAGGCATCAGGACCAAGTCAAAACCCAGGCAAGTTGTCCTGGAACGCTTTCCATTCGCTTGCCGAGAGTGAATTCAAGAGGCAGGAGAGCGGCAGCCACCGTCCTCCGGCAGTCGGAAGGCTTGGCACACAAGCCCGCTTCTTTGCGGCTTCGTTCTTCGCCTCTTCCAAGCAACCGCGATCTCTGCTTCTCGGAGGCGAAGAAGCGGCTAATTCGCGCACAGCTCAGTAGAGCGGCAGCGCAGCGCTCCGGAGCGCCGCTTCAAGCCGAAAGACGCCGGGAAGCGGCACTTTCCTCCGGATAGCTCCGGAGCCGCGCTTCTGCTTCTCTAGTCATCTCTAGCTTAGCGAAAAGCTTTCCCACTCCAGTTGGCAATGGGAGAGCGTACCTGCACTGCACACTAACCGCGGTTTGCAAAGAAAGAGGATTTGCTGCACATTGCAAGGACACGGCTCTTTCCGAGGCAATCTGCAACCTGCTGTCAGATGGAAGTGCTCTCTGCCCTCTCCTGCCCAGCTCTAGGTACTAGCGGGCACTTGCCAGCCTGGCCGAGGCAAACAACCTCCAGAGATGTCACAGAGCATAAGTGGAGCACAGATGCTCAAAAGCAGCAAAGCTGAAGAGCCTGGCTCAGCTTCACTAGTGTGCAATTGACTGACTGCGAAAAACAAAGCAGCAGAGCACCGGGCTTCTGGGCGCTGTGAAGGCAATTGCCAAAACCAGGCAGCTGCTCCTTCCCAAGCACAGGCAGCTGCCTATGTTCTTGCTTGTCGACAAACTCACCGCTGCCCTTCTTTTCAGCAGCTGCCACCGTCTTCTGTGCATCTCGGAGCCTCTGGCGACGAGCAAGACTTGCCAAGGTGGGAGGCATCAGGACCAAGTCAAAACCCAGGCAAGTTGTCCTGGAACGCTTTCCATTCGCTTGCCGAGAGTGAATTCAAGAGGCAGGAGAGCGGCAGCCACCGTCCTCCGGCAGTCGGAAGGCTTGGCACACAAGCCCGCTTCTTTGCGGCTTCGTTCTTCGCCTCTTCCAAGCAACCGCGATCTCTGCTTCTCGGAGGCGAAGAAGCGGCTAATTCGCGCACAGCTCAGTAGAGCGGCAGCGCAGCGCTCCGGAGCGCCGCTTCAAGCCGAAAGACGCCGGGAAGCGGCACTTTCCTCCGGATAGCTCCGGAGCCGCGCTTCTGCTTCTCTAGTCATCTCTAGCTTAGCGAAAAGCTTTCCCACTCCAGTTGGCAAGGGGAGAGCGTACCTGCACTGCACACTAACCGCGGTTTGCAAAGAAAGAGGATTTGCTGCACATTGCAAGGACACGGCTCTTTCCGAGGCAATCTGCAACCTGCTGTCAGATGGAAGTGCTCTCTGCCCTCTCCTGCCCAGCTCTAGGTACTAGCGGGCACTTTCCAGCCTGGGCGAGGCAAACAAGCTCGAGAGATGTCACAGAGCCTAAGTGGAGCACAGATGCTCAAAAGCAGCAAAGCTGAAGAGCCTGGCTCAGCTTCACTAGTGTGCAATTGACTGACTGCGAAAAACAAAGCAGCAGAGCACCGGGCTTCTGGGCGCTGTGAAGGCAATTGCCAAAACCAGGCAGCTGCTCCTTCCCAAGCACAGGCAGCTGCCTATGTTCTTGCTTGTCGACAAACTCACCGCTGCCCTTCTTTTCAGCAGCTGCCACCGTCTTCTGTGCATCTCGGAGCCTCTGGCGACGAGCAAGACTTGCCAAGGTGGGACGCATCAGGACCAAGTCAAAACCCAGGCAAGTTGTCCTGGAACTCTTTCCATTCGCTTGCCGAGAGTGAATTCAACAGGCAGGAGAGCGGCAGCCACCGTCCTCCAGCAGTCGGAAGGCTTCGCACACAAACCCGCTTCTTTGCGGCTTCGTTCTTCGCCTCTTCCAAGCAACCGCGATCTCTGCTTCTCGGAGGCGAAGAAGCGGCTAATTTGCGCACAGCTCAGTAGAGCGGCAGCGGAGCGCTCCGGAGCGCCGCTTCTGCCGAAAGACGCCGGGAAGCAGCACTTTCCTCCGGATAGCTCCGGAGCCGCGCTTCTGCTTCTCTAGTCATCTCTAGCTTAGCGAAAAGCTTTCCCACTCCAGTTGGCAAGGGGAGAGCGTACCTGCACTGCACACTAACCGCGGTTTGCAAAGAAAGAGGATTTGCTGCACATTGCAAGGACACGGCTCTTTCCGAGGCAATCTGCAACCTGCTGTCAGATGGAAGTGCTCTCTGCCCTCTCCTGCCCAGCTCTAGGTACTAGCGGGCACTTGCCAGCCTGGGCGAGGCAAACAACCTCCAGAGATGTCACAGAGCATAAGTGGAGCACAGATGCTCAAAAGCAGCAAAGCTGAAGAGCCTGGCTCAGCTTCACTAGTGTGCAATTGACTGACTGCGAAAAACAAAGCAGCAGAGCACCGGGCTTCTGGGCGCTGTGAAGGCAATTGCCAAAAGCAGGCAGCTGCTCCTTCCCAAGCACAGGCAGCTGCCTATGTTCTTGCTTGTCGACAAACTCACCGCTGCCCTTCTTTTCAGCAGCTGCCACCGTCTTCTGTGCATCTCGGAGCCTCTGGCGACGAGCAAGACTTGCCAAGGTGGGACGCAGCAGGACCAAGTCAAAACCCAGGCAAGTTGTCCTGGAACGCTTTCCATTCGCTTGCCGAGAGTGAATTCAAGAGGCAGGAGAGCGGCAGCCACCGTCCTCCGGCAGTCGGAAGGCTTGGCACACAAGCCCGCTTCTTTGCGGCTTCGTTCTTCGCCTCTTCCAAGCAACCGCGATCTCTGCTTCTCGGAGGCGAAGAAGCGGCTAATTCGCGCACAGCTCAGTAGAGCGGCAGCGCAGCGCTCCGGAGCGCCGCTTCAAGCCGAAAGACGCCGGGAAGCGGCACTTTCCTCCGGATAGCTCCGGAGCCGCGCTTCTGCTTCTCTAGTCATCTCTAGCTTAGCGAAAAGCTTTCCCACTCCAGTTGGCAAGGGGAGAGCGTACCTGCACTGCACACTAACCGCGGTTTGCAAAGAAAGAGGATTTGCTGCACATTGCAAGGACACGGCTCTTTCCGAGGCAATCTGCAACCTGCTGTCAGATGGAAGTGCTCTCTGCCCTCTCCTGCCCAGCTCTAGGTACTAGCGGGCACTTTCCAGCCTGGGCGAGGCAAACAAGCTCGAGAGATGTCACAGAGCCTAAGTGGAGCACAGATGCTCAAAAGCAGCAAAGCTGAAGAGCCTGGCTCAGCTTCACTAGTGTGCAATTGACTGACTGCGAAAAACAAAGCAGCAGAGCACCGGGCTTCTGGGCGCTGTGAAGGCAATTGCCAAAACCAGGCAGCTGCTCCTTCCCAAGCACAGGCAGCTGCCTATGTTCTTGCTTGTCGACAAACTCACCGCTGCCCTTCTTTTCAGCAGCTGCCACCGTCTTCTGTGCATCTCGGAGCCTCTGGCGACGAGCAAGACTTGCCAAGGTGGGACGCATCAGGACCAAGTCAAAACCCAGGCAAGTTGTCCTGGAACTCTTTCCATTCGCTTGCCGAGAGTGAATTCAACAGGCAGGAGAGCGGCAGCCACCGTCCTCCAGCAGTCGGAAGGCTTCGCACACAAACCCGCTTCTTTGCGGCTTCGTTCTTCGCCTCTTCCAAGCAACCGCGATCTCTGCTTCTCGGAGGCGAAGAAGCGGCTAATTTGCGCACAGCTCAGTAGAGCGGCAGCGGAGCGCTCCGGAGCGCCGCTTCTGCCGAAAGACGCCGGGAAGCAGCACTTTCCTCCGGATAGCTCCGGAGCCGCGCTTCTGCTTCTCTAGTCATCTCTAGCTTAGCGAAAAGCTTTCCCACTCCAGTTGGCAAGGGGAGAGCGTACCTGCACTGCACACTAACCGCGGTTTGCAAAGAAAGAGGATTTGCTGCACATTCCAAGGACACGGCTCTTTCCGAGGCAATCTGCAACCTGCTGTCAGATGGAAGTGCTCTCTGCCCTCTCCTGCCCAGCTCTAGGTACTAGCGGGCACTTTCCAGCCTGGCCGAGGCAAACAACCTCCAGAGATGTCACAGAGCATAAGTGGAGCACAGATGCTCAAAAGCAGCAAAGCTGAAGAGCCTGGCTCAGCTTCACTAGTGTGCAATTGACTGACTGCGAAAAACAAAGCAGCAGAGCACCGGGCTTCTGGGCGCTGTGAAGGCAATTGCCAAAACCAGGCAGCTGCTCCTTCCCAAGCACAGGCAGCTGCCTATGTTCTTGCTTGTCGACAAACTCACCGCTGCCCTTCTTTTCAGCAGCTGCCACCGTCTTCTGTGCATCTCGGAGCCTCTGGCGACGAGCAAGACTTGCCAAGGTGGGACGCAGCAGGACCAAGTCAAAACCCAGGCAAGTTGTCCTGGAACGCTTTCCATTCGCTTGCCGAGAGTGAATTCAACAGGCAGGAGAGCGGCAGCCACCGTCCTCCAGCAGTCGGAAGGCTTCGCACACAAGCCCGCTTCTTTGCGGCTTCGTTCTTCGCCTCTTCCAAGCAACCGCGATCTCTGCTTCTCGGAGGCGAAGAAGCGGCTAATTCGCGCACAGCTCAGTAGAGCGGCAGCGCAGCGCTCCGGAGCGCCGCTTCAAGCCGAAAGACGCCGGGAAGCGGCACTTTCCTCCGGATAGCTCCGGAGCCGCGCTTCTGCTTCTCTAGTCATCTCTAGCTTAGCGAAAAGCTTTCCCACTCCATTTGGCAAGGGGAGAGCGTACCTGCACTGCACACTAACCGCGGTTTGCAAAGAAAGAGGATTTGCTGCACATTCCAAGGACACGGCTCTTTCCGAGGCAATCTGCAACCTGCTGTCAGATGGAAGTGCTCTCTGCCCTCTCCTGCCCAGCTCTAGGTACTAGCGGGCACTTTCCAGCCTGGCCGAGGCAAACAACCTCCAGAGATGTCACAGAGCATAAGTGGAGCACAGATGCTCAAAAGCAGCAAAGCTGAAGAGCCTGGCTCAGCTTGACTAGTGTGCAATTGACTGACTGCGAAAAACAAAGCAGCAGAGCACCGGGCTTCTGGGCGCTGTGAAGGCAATTGCCAAAACCAGGCAGCTGCTCCTTCCCAAGCACAGGCAGCTGCCTATGTTCTTGCTTGTCGACAAACTCACCGCTGCCCTTCTTTTCAGCAGCTGCCACCGTCTTCTGTGCATCTCGGAGCCTCTGGCGACGAGCAAGACTTGCCAAGGTGGGACGCAGCAGGACCAAGTCAAAACCCAGGCAAGTTGTCCTGGAATGCTTTCCATTCGCTTGCTGAGAGTGAATTCAACAGGCAGGAGAGCGGCAGCCACCGTCCTCCAGCAGTCGGAAGGCTTGGCACACAAGCCCGCTTCTTTGCGGCTTCGTTCTTCGCCTCTTCCAAGCAACCGCGATCTCTGCTTCTCGGAGGCGAAGAAGCGGCTAATTCGCGCACAGCTCAGTAGAGCGGCAGCGCAGCGCTCCGGAGCGCCGCTTCAAGCCGAAAGACGCCGGGAAGCGGCACTTTCCTCCGGATAGCTCCGGAGCCGCGCTTCTGCTTCTCTAGTCATCTCTAGCTTAGCGAAAAGCTTTCCCACTCCAGTTGGCAAGGGGAGAGCGTACCTGCACTGCACACTAACCGCGGTTTGCAAAGAAAGAGGATTTGCTGCACATTGCAAGGACACGGCTCTTTCCGAGGCAATCTGCAACCTGCTGTCAGATGGAAGTGCTCTCTGCCCTCTCCTGCCCAGCTCTAGGTACTAGCGGGCACTTGCCAGCCTGGGCGAGGCAAACAACCTCCAGAGATGTCACAGAGCATAAGTGGGGCACAGATGCTCAAAAGCAGCAAAGCTGAAGAGCCTGGCTCAGCTTCACTAGTGTGCAATTGACTGACTGCGAAAAACAAAGCAGCAGAGCACCGGGCTTCTGGGCGCTGTGAAGGCAATTGCCAAAACCAGGCAGCTGCTCCTTCCCAAGCACAGGCAGCTGCCTATGTTCTTGCTTGTCGACAAACTCACCGCTGCCCTTCTTTTCAGCAGCTGCCACCGTCTTCTGTGCATCTCGCAGCCTCTGGCGACGAGCAAGACTTGCCAAGGTGGGAGGCATCAGGACCAAGTCAAAACCCAGGCAAGTTGTCCTGGAACGCTTTCCATTCGCTTGCCGAGAGTGAATTCAACAGGCAGGAGAGCGGCAGCCACCGTCCTCCAGCAGTCGGAAGGCTTCGCACACAAGCCCGCTTCTTTGCGGCTTCGTTCTTCGCCTCTTCCAAGCAACCGCGATCTCTGCTTCTCGGAGGCGAAGAAGCGGCTAATTCGCGCACAGCTCAGTAGAGCGGCAGCGCAGCGCTCCGGAGCGCCGCTTCAAGCCGAAAGACGCCGGGAAGCGGCACTTTCCTCCGGATAGCTCCGGAGCCGCGCTTCTGCTTCTCTAGTCATCTCTAGCTTAGCGAAAAGCTTTCCCACTCCAGTTGGCAAGGGGAGAGCGTACCTGCACTGCACACTAACCGCGGTTTGCAAAGAAAGAGGATTTGCTGCACATTGCAAGGACACGGCTCTTTCCGAGGCAATCTGCAACCTGCTGTCAGATGGAAGTGCTCTCTGCCCTCTCCTGCCCAGCTCTAGGTACTAGCGGGCACTTTCCAGCCTGGGCGAGGCAAACAAGCTCGAGAGATGTCACAGAGCATAAGTGGAGCACAGATGCTCAAAAGCAGCAAAGCTGAAGAGCCTGGCTCAGCTTCACTAGTGTGCAATTGACTGACTGCGAAAAACAAAGCAGCAGAGCACCGGGCTTCTGGGCGCTGTGAAGGCAATTGCCAAAAGCAGGCAGCTGCTCCTTCCCAAGCACAGGCAGCTGCCTATGTTCTTGCTTGTCGACAAACTCACCGCTGCCCTTCTTTTCAGCAGCTGCCACCGTCTTCTGTGCATCTCGCAGCCTCTGGCGACGAGCAAGACTTGCCAAGGTGGGAGGCATCAGGACCAAGTCAAAACCCAGGCAAGTTGTCCTGGAACGCTTTCCATTCGCTTGCCGAGAGTGAATTCAACAGGCAGGAGAGCGGCAGCCACCGTCCTCCAGCAGTCGGAAGGCTTCGCACACAAGCCCGCTTCTTTGCGGCTTCGTTCTTCGCCTCTTCCAAGCAACCGCGATCTCTGCTTCTCGGAGGCGAAGAAGCGGCTATTTCGTGCACAGCTCAGTAGAGCGGCAGCGCAGCGCTCCGGAGCGCCGCTTCAAGCCGAAAGACGCCGGGAAGCGGCACTTTCCTCCGGATAGCTCCGGAGCCGCGCTTCTGCTTCTCTAGTCATCTCTAGCTTAGCGAAAAGCTTTCCCACCCCAGTTGGCAAGGGGAGAGCGTACCTGCACTGCACACTAACCGCGGTTTGCAAAGAAAGAGGATTTGCTGCACATTCCAAGGACACGGCTCTTTCCGAGGCAATCTGCAACCTGCTGTCAGATGGAAGTGCTCTCTGCCCTCTCCTGCCCAGCTCTAGGTACTAGCGGGCACTTTCCAGCCTGGGCGAGGCAAACAACCTCCAGAGATGTCACAGAGCATAAGTGGAGCACAGATGCTCAAAAGCAGCAAAGCTGAAGAGCCTGGCTCAGCTTCACTAGTGTGCAATTGACTGACTGCGAAAAACAAAGCAGCAGAGCACCGGGCTTCTGGGCGCTGTGAAGGCAATTGCCAAAACCAGGCAGCTGCTCCTTCCCAAGCACAGGCAGCTGCCTATGTTCTTGCTTGTCGACAAACTCACCGCTGCCCTTCTTTTCAGCAGCTGCCACCGTCTTCTGTGCATCTCGGAGCCTCTGGCGACGAGCAAGACTTGCCAAGGTGGGACGCAGCAGGACCAAGTCAAAACCCAGGCAAGTTGTCCTGGAACTCTTTCCATTCGCTTGCTGAGAGTGAATTCAACAGGCAGGAGAGCGGCAGCCACCGTCCTCCAGCAGTCGGAAGGCTTCGCACACAAGCCCGCTTCTTTGCGGCTTCGTTCTTCGCCTCTTCCAAGCAACCGCGATCTCTGCTTCTCGGAGGCGAAGAAGCGGCTAATTCGCGCACAGCTCAGTAGAGCGGCAGCGCAGCGCTCCGGAGCGCCGCTTCAAGCCGAAAGACGCCGGGAAGCGGCACTTTCCTCCGGATAGCTCCGGAGCCGCGCTTCTGCTTCTCTAGTCATCTCTAGCTTAGCGAAAAGCTTTCCCACTCCAGTTGGCAAGGGGAGAGCGTACCTGCACTGCACACTAACCGCGGTTTGCAAAGAAAGAGGATTTGCTGCACATTCCAAGGACACGGCTCTTTCCGAGGCAATCTGCAACCTGCTGTCAGATGGAAGTGCTCTCTGCCCTCTCCTGCCCAGCTCTAGGCACTAGCGGGCACTTTCCAGCCTGGGCGAAGCAAACAACCTCCAGAGATGTCACAGAGCATAAGTGGAGCACAGATGCTCAAAAGCAGCAAAGCTGAAGAGCCTGGCTCAGCTTCACTAGTGTGCAATTGACTGACTGCGAAAAACAAAGCTGCAGAGCACCGGGCTTCTGGGCGCTGTGAAGGCAATTGCCAAAACCAGGCAGCTGCTCCTTCCCAAGCACAGGCAGCTGCCTATGTTCTTGCTTGTCGACAAACTCACCGCTGCCCTTCTTTTCAGCAGCTGCCACCGTCTTCTGTGCATCTCGCAGCCTCTGGCGACGAGCAAGACTTGCCAAGGTGGGACGCATCAGGACCAAGTCAAAACCCAGGCAAGTTGTCCTGGAACGCTTTCCATTCGCTTGCCGAGAGTGAATTCAACAGGCAGGAGAGCGGCAGCCACCGTCCTCCAGCAGTCGGAAGGCTTGGCACACAAGCCCGCTTCTTTGCGGCTTCGTTCTTCGCCTCTTCCAAGCAACCGCGATCTCTGCTTCTCGGAGGCGAAGAAGCGGCTAATTCGCGCACAGCTCAGTAGAGCGCCAGCGGAGCGCTCCGGAGCGCCGCTTCAAGCCGAAAGACGCCGGGAAGCGGCACTTTCCTCCGGATAGCTCCGGAGCCGCGCTTCTGCTTCTCTAGTCATCTCTAGCTTAGCGAAAAGCTTTCCCACTCCAGTTGGCAATGGGAGAGCGTACCTGCACTGCACACTAACCGCGGTTTGCAAAGAAAGAGGATTTGCTGCACATTCCAAGGACACGGCTCTTTCCGAGGCAATCTGCAACCTGCTGTCAGATGGAAGTGCTCTCTGCCCTCTCCTGCCCAGCTCTAGGTACTAGCGGGCACTTTCCAGCCTGGCCGAGGCAAACAACCTCCAGAGATGTCACAGAGCATAAGTGGAGCACAGATGCTCAAAAGCAGCAAAGCTGAAGAGCCTGGCTCAGCTTCACTAGTGTGCAATTGACTGAGTGCGAAAAACAAAGCAGCAGAGCACCGGGCTTCTGGGCGCTGTGAAGGCAATTGCCAAAACCAGGCAGCTGCTCCTTCCCAAGCACAGGCAGCTGCCTATGTTCTTGCTTGTCGACAAACTCACCGCTGCCCTTCTTTTCAGCAGCTGCCACCGTCTTCTGTGCATCTCGCAGCCTCTGGCGACGAGCAAGACTTGCCAAGGTGGGACGCATCAGGACCAAGTCAAAACCCAGGCAAGTTGTCCTGGAACGCTTTCCATTCGCTTGCCGAGAGTGAATTCAACAGGCAGGAGAGCGGCAGCCACCGTCCTCCGGCAGTCGGAAGGCTTGGCACACAAGCCCGCTTCTTTGCGGCTTCGTTCTTCGCCTCTTCCAAGCAACCGCGATCTCTGCTTCTCGGAGGCGAAGAAGCGGCTAATTCGCGCACAGCTCAGTAGAGCGGCAGCGCAGCGCTCCGGAGCGCCGCTTCAAGCCGAAAGACGCCGGGAAGCGGCACTTTCCTCCGGATAGCTCCGGAGCCGCGCTTCTGCTTCTCTAGTCATCTCTAGCTTAGCGAAAAGCTTTCCCACCCCAGTTGGCAAGGGGAGAGCGTACCTGCACTGCACACTAACCGCGGTTTGCAAAGAAAGAGGATTTGCTGCACATTCCAAGGACACGGCTCTTTCCGAGGCAATCTGCAACCTGCTGTCAGATGGAAGTGCTCTCTGCCCTCTCCTGCCCAGCTCTAGGTACTAGCGGGCACTTTCCAGCCTGGGCGAGGCAAACAACCTCCAGAGATGTCACAGAGCATAAGTGGAGCACAGATGCTCAAAAGCAGCAAAGCTGAAGAGCCTGGCTCAGCTTCACTAGTGTGCAATTGACTGACTGCGAAAAACAAAGCAGCAGAGCACCGGGCTTCTGGGCGCTGTGAAGGCAATTGCCAAAACCAGGCAGCTGCTCCTTCCCAAGCACAGGCAGCTGCCTATGTTCTTGCTTGTCGACAAACTCACCGCTGCCCTTCTTTTCAGCAGCTGCCACCGTCTTCTGTGCATCTCGGAGCCTCTGGCGACGAGCAAGACTTGCCAAGGTGGGACGCATCAGGACCAAGTCAAAACCCAGGCAAGTTGTCCTGGAACTCTTTCCATTCGCTTGCTGAGAGTGAATTCAACAGGCAGGAGAGCGGCAGCCACCGTCCTCCAGCAGTCGGAAGGCTTCGCACACAAGCCCGCTTCTTTGCGGCTTCGTTCTTCGCCTCTTCCAAGCAACCGCGATCTCTGCTTCTCGGAGGCGAAGAAGCGGCTAATTCGCGCACAGCTCAGTAGAGCGGCAGCGGAGCGCTCCGGAGCGCCGCTTCAAGCCGAAAGACGCCGGGAAGCGGCACTTTCCTCCGGATAGCTCCGGAGCCGCGCTTCTGCTTCTCTAGTCATCTCTAGCTTAGCGAAAAGCTTTCCCACTCCAGTTGGCAAGGGGAGAGCGTACCTGCACTGCACACTAACCGCGGTTTGCAAAGAAAGAGGATTTGCTGCACATTCCAAGGACACGGCTCTTTCCGAGGCAATCTGCAACCTGCTGTCAGATGGAAGTGCTCTCTGCCCTCTCCTGCCCAGCTCTAGGCACTAGCGGGCACTTTCCAGCCTGGGCGAAGCAAACAACCTCCAGAGATGTCACAGAGCATAAGTGGAGCACAGATGCTCAAAAGCAGCAAAGCTGAAGAGCCTGGCTCAGCTTCACTAGTGTGCAATTGACTGACTGCGAAAAACAAAGCTGCAGAGCACCGGGCTTCTGGGCGCTGTGAAGGCAATTGCCAAAACCAGGCAGCTGCTCCTTCCCAAGCACAGGCAGCTGCCTATGTTCTTGCTTGTCGACAAACTCACCGCTGCCCTTCTTTTCAGCAGCTGCCACCGTCTTCTGTGCATCTCGCAGCCTCTGGCGACGAGCAAGACTTGCCAAGGTGGGAGGCATCAGGACCAAGTCAAAACCCAGGCAAGTTGTCCTGGAACGCTTTCCATTCGCTTGCCGAGAGTGAATTCAACAGGCAGGAGAGCGGCAGCCACCGTCCTCCAGCAGTCGGAAGGCTTGGCACACAAGCCCGCTTCTTTGCGGCTTCGTTCTTCGCCTCTTCCAAGCAACCGCGATCTCTGCTTCTCGGAGGCGAAGAAGCGGCTAATTCGCGCACAGCTCAGTAGAGCGCCAGCGGAGCGCTCCGGAGCGCCGCTTCAAGCCGAAAGACGCCGGGAAGCGGCACTTTCCTCCGGATAGCTCCGGAGCCGCGCTTCTGCTTCTCTAGTCATCTCTAGCTTAGCGAAAAGCTTTCCCACTCCAGTTGGCAATGGGAGAGCGTACCTGCACTGCACACTAACCGCGGTTTGCAAAGAAAGAGGATTTGCTGCACATTCCAAGGACACGGCTCTTTCCGAGGCAATCTGCAACCTGCTGTCAGATGGAAGTGCTCTCTGCCCTCTCCTGCCCAGCTCTAGGTACTAGCGGGCACTTTCCAGCCTGGCCGAGGCAAACAACCTCCAGAGATGTCACAGAGCATAAGTGGAGCACAGATGCTCAAAAGCAGCAAAGCTGAAGAGCCTGGCTCAGCTTCACTAGTGTGCAATTGACTGAGTGCGAAAAACAAAGCAGCAGAGCACCGGGCTTCTGGGCGCTGTGAAGGCAATTGCCAAAAGCAGGCAGCTGCTCCTTCCCAAGCACAGGCAGCTGCCTATGTTCTTGCTTGTCGACAAACTCACCGCTGCCCTTCTTTTCAGCAGCTGCCACCGTCTTCTGTGCATCTCGGAGCCTCTGGCGACGAGCAAGACTTGCCAAGGTGGGACGCATCAGGACCAAGTCAAAACCCAGGCAAGTTGTCCTGGAACTCTTTCCATTCGCTTGCCGAGAGTGAATTCAACAGGCAGGAGAGCGGCAGCCACCGTCCTCCGGCAGTCGGAAGGCTTGGCACACAAGCCCGCTTCTTTGCGGCTTCGTTCTTCGCCTCTTCCAAGCAACCGCGATCTCTGCTTCTCGGAGGCGAAGAAGCGGCTAATTCGCGCACAGCTCAGTAGAGCGGCAGCGCAGCGCTCCGGAGCGCCGCTTCAAGCCGAAAGACGCCGGGAAGCGGCACTTTCCTCCGGATAGCTCCGGAGCCGCGCTTCTGCTTCTCTAGTCATCTCTAGCTTAGCGAAAAGCTTTCCCACTCCATTTGGCAAGGGGAGAGCGTACCTGCACTGCACACTAACCGCGGTTTGCAAAGAAAGAGGATTTGCTGCACATTGCAAGGACACGGCTCTTTCCGAGGCAATCTGCAACCTGCTGTCAGATGGAAGTGCTCTCTGCCCTCTCCTGCCCAGCTCTAGGTACTAGCGGGCACTTTCCAGCCTGGCCGAGGCAAACAACCTCCAGAGATGTCTCAGAGCATAAGTGGAGCACAGATGCTCAAAAGCAGCAAAGCTGAAGAGCCTGGCTGCTTCACTAGTGTGCAATTGACTGACTGCGAAAAACAAAGCAGCAGAGCACCGGGCTTCTGGGCGCTGTGAAGGCAATTGCCAAAACCAGGCAGCTGCTCCTTCCCAAGCACAGGCAGCTGCCTATGTTCTTGCTTGTCGACAAACTCACCGCTGCCCTTCTTTTCAGCAGCTGCCACCGTCTTCTGTGCATCTCGCAGCCTCTGGCGACGAGCAAGACTTGCCAAGGTGGGAGGCATCAGGACCAAGTCAAAACCCAGGCAAGTTGTCCTGGAACGCTTTCCATTCGCTTGCCGAGAGTGAATTCAACAGGCAGGAGAGCGGCAGCCACCGTCCTCCAGCAGTCGGAAGGCTTGGCACACAAGCCCGCTTCTTTGCGGCTTCGTTCTTCGCCTCTTCCAAGCAACCGCGATCTCTGCTTCTCGGAGGCGAAGAAGCGGCTAATTCGCGCACAGCTCAGTAGAGCGGCAGCGGAGCGCACCGGAGCGCCGCTTCAAGCCGAAAGACGCCGGGAAGCGGCACTTTCCTCCGGATAGCTCCGGAGCCGCGCTTCTGCTTCTCTAGTCATTTCTAGCTTAGCGAAAAGCTTTCCCACTCCAGTTGGCAAGGGGAGAGCGTACCTGCACTGCACACTAACCGCGGTTTGCAAAGAAAGAGGATTTGCTGCACATTGCAAGGACACGGCTCTTTCCGAGGCAATCTGCAACCTGCTGTCAGATGGAAGTGCTCTCTGCCCTCTCCTGCCCAGCTCTAGGTACTAGCGGGCACTTTCCAGCCTGGCCGAGGCAAACAACCTCCAGAGATGTCTCAGAGCATAAGTGGAGCACAGATGCTCAAAAGCAGCAAAGCTGAAGAGCCTGGCTCAGCTTCACTAGTGTGCAATTGACTGACTGCGAAAAACAAAGCAGCAGAGCACCGGGCTTCTGGGCGCTGTGAAGGCAATTGCCAAAACCAGGCAGCTGCTCCTTCCCAAGCACAGGCAGCTGCCTATGTTCTTGCTTGTCGACAAACTCACCGCTGCCCTTCTTTTCAGCAGCTGCCACCGTCTTCTGTGCATCTCAGAGCCTCTGGCGACGAGCAAGACTTGCCAAGGTGGGAGGCATCAGGACCAAGTCAAAACCCAGGCAAGTTGTCCTGGAACGCTTTCCATTCGCTTGCCGAGAGTGAATTCAACAGGCAGGAGAGCGGCAGCCACCGTCCTCCGCCAGTCGGAAGGCTTGGCACACAAGCCCGCTTCTTTGCGGCTTCGTTCTTCGCCTCTTCCAAGCAACCGCGATCTCTGCTTCTCGGAGGCGAAGAAGCGGCTAATTCGCGCACAGCTCAGTAGAGCGGCAGCGGAGCGCTCCGGAGCGCCGCTTCTGCCGAAAGACGCCGGGAAGCAGCACTTTCCTCCGGATAGCTCCGGAGCCGCGCTTCTGCTTCTCTAGTCATCTCTAGCTTAGCGAAAAGCTTTCCCACTCCAGTTGGCAAGGGGAGAGCGTACCTGCACTGCACACTAACCGCGGTTTGCAAAGAAAGAGGATTTGCTGCACATTCCAAGGACACGGCTCTTTCCGAGGCAATCTGCAACCTGCTGTCAGATGGAAGTGCTCTCTGCCCTCTCCTGCCCAGCTCTAGGTACTAGCGGGCACTTGCCAGCCTGGCCGAGGCAAACAACCTCCAGAGATGTCACAGAGCATAAGTGGAGCACAGATGCTCAAAAGCAGCAAAGCTGAAGAGCCTGGCTCAGCTTCACTCGTGTGCAATTGACTGACTGCGAAAAACAAAGCAGCAGAGCACCGGGCTTCTGGGCGCTGTGAAGGCAATTGCCAAAACCAGGCAGCTGCTCCTTCCCAAGCACAGGCAGCTGCCTATGTTCTTGCTTGTCGACAAACTCACCGCTGCCCTTCTTTTCAGCAGCTGCCACCGTCTTCTGTGCATCTCGGAGCCTCTGGCGACGAGCAAGACTTGCCAAGGTGGGAGGCATCAGGACCAAGTCAAAACCCAGGCAAGTTGTCCTGGAACGCTTTCCATTCGCTTGCCGAGAGTGAATTCAAGAGGCAGGAGAGCGGCAGCCACCGTCCTCCGGCAGTCGGAAGGCTTGGCACACAAGCCCGCTTCTTTGCGGCTTCGTTCTTCGCCTCTTCCAAGCAACCGCGATCTCTGCTTCTCGGAGGCGAAGAAGCGGCTAATTCGCGCACAGCTCAGTAGAGCGGCAGCGCAGCGCTCCGGAGCGCCGCTTCTTCCGAAAGACGCCGGGAAGCAGCACTTTCCTCCGGATAGCTCCGGAGCCGCGCTTCTGCTTCTCTAGTCATCTCTAGCTTAGCGAAAAGCTTTCCCACTCCAGTTGGCAAGGGGAGAGCGTACCTGCACTGCACACTAACCGCGGTTTGCAAAGAAAGAGGATTTGCTGCACATTGCAAGGACACGGCTCTTTCCGAGGCAATCTGCAACCTGCTGTCAGATGGAAGTGCTCTCTGCCCTCTCCTGCCCAGCTCTAGGTACTAGCGGGCACTTTCCAGCCTGGCCGAGGCAAACAACCTCCAGAGATGTCACAGAGCATAAGTGGAGCACAGATGCTCAAAAGCAGCAAAGCTGAAGAGCCTGGCTCAGCTTCACTCGTGTGCAATTGACTGACTGCGAAAAACAAAGCAGCAGAGCACCGGGCTTCTGGGCGCTGTGAAGGCAATTGCCAAAACCAGGCAGCTGCTCCTTCCCAAGCACAGGCAGCTGCCTATGTTCTTGCTTGTCGACAAACTCACCGCTGCCCTTCTTTTCAGCAGCTGCCACCGTCTTCTGTGCATCTCGGAGCCTCTGGCGACGAGCAAGACTTGCCAAGGTGGGAGGCATCAGGACCAAGTCAAAACCCAGGCAAGTTGTCCTGGAACGCTTTCCATTCGCTTGCCGAGAGTGAATTCAACAGGCAGGAGAGCGGCAGCCACCGTCCTCCAGCAGTCGGAAGGCTTCGCACACAAGCCCGCTTCTTTGCGGCTTCGTTCTTCGCCTCTTCCAAGCAACCGCGATCTCTGCTTCTCGGAGGCGAAGAAGCGGCTAATTCGCGCACAGCTCAGTAGAGCGGCAGCGCAGCGCTCCGGAGCGCCGCTTCAAGCCGAAAGACGCCGGGAAGCGGCACTTTCCTCCGGATAGCTCCGGAGCCGCGCTTCTGCTTCTCTAGTCATCTCTAGCTTAGCGAAAAGCTTTCCCACTCCAGTTGGCAAGGGGAGAGCGTACCTGCACTGCACACTAACCGCGGTTTGCAAAGAAAGAGGATTTGCTGCACATTGCAAGGACACGGCTCTTTCCGAGGCAATCTGCAACCTGCTGTCAGATGGAAGTGCTCTCTGCCCTCTCCTGCCCAGCTCTAGGTACTAGCGGGCACTTGCCAGCCTGGCCGAGGCAAACAACCTCCAGAGATGTCACAGAGCATAAGTGGAGCACAGATGCTCAAAAGCAGCAAAGCTGAAGAGCCTGGCTCAGCTTCACTAGTGTGCAATTGACTGACTGCGAAAAACAAAGCAGCAGAGCACCGGGCTTCTGGGCGCTGTGAAGGCAATTGCCAAAACTAGGCAGCTGCTCCTTCCCAAGCACAGGCAGCTGCCTATCTTCTTGCTTGTCGACAAACTCACCGCTGCCCTTCTTTTCAGCAGCTGCCACCGTCTTCTGTGCATCTCGGAGCCTCTGGCGACGAGCAAGACTTGCCAAGGTGGGACGCATCAGGACCAAGTCAAAACCCAGGCAAGTTGTCCTGGAACGCTTTCCATTCGCTTGCCGAGAGTGAATTCAACAGGCAGGAGAGCGGCAGCCACCGTCCTCCAGCAGTCGGAAGGCTTCGCACACAAGCCCGCTTCTTTGCGGCTTCGTTCTTCGCCTCTTCCAAGCAACCGCGATCTCTGCTTCTCGGAGGCGAAGAAGCGGCTAATTCGCGCACAGCTCAGTAGAGCGCCAGCGCAGCGCTCCGGAGCGCCGCTTCAAGCCGAAAGACGCCGGGAAGCGGCACTTTCCTCCGGATAGCTCCGGAGCCGCGCTTCTGCTTCTCTAGTCATTTCTAGCTTAGCGAAAAGCTTTCCCACTCCAGTTGGCAAGGGGAGAGCGTACCTGCACTGCACACTAACCGCGGTTTGCAAAGAAAGAGGATTTGCTGCACATTGCAAGGACACGGCTCTTTCCGAGGCAATCTGCAACCTGCTGTCAGATGGAAGTGCTCTCTGCCCTCTCCTGCCCAGCTCTAGGTACTAGCGGGCACTTGCCAGCCTGGCCGAGGCAAACAACCTCCAGAGATGTCACAGAGCATAAGTGGAGCACAGATGCTCAAAAGCAGCAAAGCTGAAGAGCCTGGCTCAGCTTCACTAGTGTGCAATTGACTGACTGCGAAAAACAAAGCAGCAGAGCACCGGGCTTCTGGGCGCTGTGAAGGCAATTGCCAAAACCAGGCAGCTGCTCCTTCCCAAGCACAGGCAGCTGCCTATGTTCTTGCTTGTCGACAAACTCACCGCTGCCCTTCTTTTCAGCAGCTGCCACCGTC
Source organism: Anomalospiza imberbis (assembly GCF_031753505.1). Taxonomy (NCBI): domain Eukaryota; kingdom Metazoa; phylum Chordata; class Aves; order Passeriformes; family Viduidae; genus Anomalospiza; species Anomalospiza imberbis. The sequence goes on from NW_027100267.1 coordinate 42,570, forward strand.
TTCTGTGCATCTCGGAGCCTCTGGCGACGAGCAAGACTTGCCAAGGTGGGAGGCATCAGGACCAAGTCAAAACCCAGGCAAGTTGTCCTGGAACGCTTTCCATTCGCTTGCCGAGAGTGAATTCAACAGGCAGGAGAGCGGCAGCCACCGTCCTCCAGCAGTCGGAAGGCTTGGCACACAAGCCCGCTTCTTTGCGGCTTCGTTCTTCGCCTCTTCCAAGCAACCGCGATCTCTGCTTCTCGGAGGCGAAGAAGCGGCTAATTCGCGCACAGCTCAGTAGAGCGGCAGCGGAGCGCTCCGGAGCGCCGCTTCTGCCGAAAGACGCCGGGAAGCAGCACTTTCCTCCGGATAGCTCCGGAGCCGCGCTTCTGCTTCTCTAGTCATCTCTAGCTTAGCGAAAAGCTTTCCCACTCCAGTTGGCAAGGGGAGAGCGTACCTGCACTGCACACTAACCGCAGTTTGCAAAGAAAGAGGATTTGCTGCACATTCCAAGGACACGGCTCTTTCCGAGGCAATCTGCAACCTGCTGTCAGATGGAAGTGCTCTCTGCCCTCTCCTGCCCAGCTCTAGGTACTAGCGGGCACTTGCCAGCCTGGCCGAGGCAAACAACCTCCAGAGATGTCACAGAGCATAAGTGGAGCACAGATGCTCAAAAGCAGCAAAGCTGAAGAGCCTGGCTCAGCTTCACTAGTGTGCAATTGACTGACTGCGAAAAACAAAGCAGCAGAGCACCGGGCTTCTGGGCGCTGTGAAGGCAATTGCCAAAACCAGGCAGCTGCTCCTTCCCAAGCACAGGCAGCTGCCTATGTTCTTGCTTGTCGACAAACTCACCGCTGCCCTTCTTTTCAGCAGCTGCCACCGTCTTCTGTGCATCTCGCAGCCTCTGGCGACGAGCAAGACTTGCCAAGGTGGGAGGCATCAGGACCAAGTCAAAACCCAGGCAAGTTGTCCTGGAACGCTTTCCATTCGCTTGCCGAGAGTGAATTCAACAGGCAGGAGAGCGGCAGCCACCGTCCTCCAGCAGTCGGAAGGCTTGGCACACAAGCCCGCTTCTTTGCGGCTTCGTTCTTCGCCTCTTCCAAGCAACCGCGATCTCTGCTTCTCGGAGGCGAAGAAGCGGCTAATTCGCGCACAGCTCAGTAGAGCGGCAGCGGAGCGCTCCGGAGCGCCGCTTCAAGCCGAAAGACGCCGGGAAGCGGCACTTTCCTCCGGATAGCTCCGGAGCCGCGCTTCTGCTTCTCTAGTCATTTCTAGCTTAGCGAAAAGCTTTCCCACTCCAGTTGGCAAGGGGAGAGCGTACCTGCACTGCACACTAACCACGGTTTGCAAAGAAAGAGGATTTGCTGCACATTGCAAGGACACGGCTCTTTCCGAGGCAATCTGCAACCTGCTGTCAGATGGAAGTGCTCTCTGCCCTCTCCTGCCCAGCTCTAGGTACTAGCGGGCACTTTCCAGCCTGGCCGAGGCAAACAACCTCCAGAGATGTCTCAGAGCATAAGTGGAGCACAGATGCTCAAAAGCAGCAAAGCTGAAGAGCCTGGCTCAGCTTCACTAGTGTGCAATTGACTGACTGCGAAAAACAAAGCAGCAGAGCACCGGGCTTCTGGGCGCTGTGAAGGCAATTGCCAAAACCAGGCAGCTGCTCCTTCCCAAGCACAGGCAGCTGCCTATGTTCTTGCTTGTCGACAAACTCACCGCTGCCCTTCTTTTCAGCAGCTGCCACCGTCTTCTGTGCATCTCGGAGCCTCTGGCGACGAGCAAGACTTGCCAAGGTGGGAGGCATCAGGACCAAGTCAAAACCCAGGCAAGTTGTCCTGGAACGCTTTCCATTCGCTTGCCGAGAGTGAATTCAACAGGCAGGAGAGCGGCAGCCACCGTCCTCCGGCAGTCGGAAGGCTTGGCACACAAGCCCGCTTCTTTGCGGCTTCGTTCTTCGCCTCTTCCAAGCAACCGCGATCTCTGCTTCTCGGAGGCGAAGAAGCGGCTAATTCGCGCACAGCTCAGTAGAGCGGCAGCGGAGCGCTCCGGAGCGCCGCTTCTGCCGAAAGACGCCGGGAAGCAGCACTTTCCTCCGGATAGCTCCGGAGCCGCGCTTCTGCTTCTCTAGTCATCTCTAGCTTAGCGAAAAGCTTTCCCACTCCAGTTGGCAAGGGGAGAGCGTACCTGCACTGCACACTAACCGCGGTTTGCAAAGAAAGAGGATTTGCTGCACATTCCAAGGACACGGCTCTTTCCGAGGCAATCTGCAACCTGCTGTCAGATGGAAGTGCTCTCTGCCCTCTCCTGCCCAGCTCTAGGTACTAGCGGGCACTTGCCAGCCTGGCCGAGGCAAACAACCTCCAGAGATGTCACAGAGCATAAGTGGAGCACAGATGCTCAAAAGCAGCAAAGCTGAAGAGCCTGGCTCAGCTTCACTCGTGTGCAATTGACTGACTGCGAAAAACAAAGCAGCAGAGCACCGGGCTTCTGGGCGCTGTGAAGGCAATTGCCAAAACCAGGCAGCTGCTCCTTCCCAAGCACAGGCAGCTGCCTATGTTCTTGCTTGTCGACAAACTCACCGCTGCCCTTCTTTTCAGCAGCTGCCACCGTCTTCTGTGCATCTCGGAGCCTCTGGCGACGAGCAAGACTTGCCAAGGTGGGAGGCATCAGGACCAAGTCAAAACCCAGGCAAGTTGTCCTGGAACGCTTTCCATTCGCTTGCCGAGAGTGAATTCAACAGGCAGGAGAGCGGCAGCCACCGTCCTCCAGCAGTCGGAAGGCTTGGCACACAAGCCCGCTTCTTTGCGGCTTCGTTCTTCGCCTCTTCCAAGCAACCGCGATCTCTGCTTCTCGGAGGCGAAGAAGCGGCTAATTCGCGCACAGCTCAGTAGAGCGGCAGCGCAGCGCTCCGGAGCGCCGCTTCAAGCCGAAAGACGCCGGGAAGCGGCACTTTCCTCCGGATAGCTCCGGAGCCGCGCTTCTGCTTCTCTAGTCATCTCTAGCTTAGCGAAAAGCTTTCCCACTCCAGTTGGCAAGGGGAGAGCGTACCTGCACTGCACACTAACCGCGGTTTGCAAAGAAAGAGGATTTGCTGCACATTGCAAGGACACGGCTCTTTCCGAGGCAATCTGCAACCTGCTGTCAGATGGAAGTGCTCTCTGCCCTCTCCTGCCCAGCTCTAGGTACTAGCGGGCACTTGCCAGCCTGGCCGAGGCAAACAACCTCCAGAGATGTCACAGAGCATAAGTGGAGCACAGATGCTCAAAAGCAGCAAAGCTGAAGAGCCTGGCTCAACTTCACTAGTGTGCAATTGACTGACTGCGAAAAACAAAGCAGCAGAGCACCGGGCTTCTGGGCGCTGTGAGGGCAATTGCCAAAACCAGGCAGCTGCTCCTTCCCAAGCACAGGCAGCTGCCTATGTTCTTGCTTGTCGACAAACTCACCGCTGCCCTTCTTTTCAGCAGCTGCCACCGTCTTCTGTGCATCTCGGAGTCTCTGGCGACGAGCAAGACTTGCCAAGGTGGGAGGCATCAGGACCAAGTCAAAACCCAGGCAAGTTGTCCTGGAACGCTTTCCATTCGCTTGCCGAGAGTGAATTCAAGAGGCAGGAGAGCGGCAGCCACCGTCCTCCAGCAGTCGGAAGGCTTCGCACACAAGCCCGCTTCTTTGCGGCTTCGTTCTTCGCCTCTTCCAAGCAACCGCGATCTCTGCTTCTCGGAGGCGAAGAAGCGGCTAATTCGCGCACAGCTCAGTAGAGCGGCAGCGCAGCGCTCCGGAGCGCCGCTTCAAGCCGAAAGACGCCGGGAAGCGGCACTTTCCTCCGGATAGCTCCGGAGCCGCGCTTCTGCTTCTCTAGTCATCTCTAGCTTAGCGAAAAGCTTTCCCACTCCAGTTGGCAAGGGGAGAGCGTACCTGCACTGCACACTAACCGCGGTTTGCAAAGAAAGAGGATTTGCTGCACATTGCAAGGACACGGCTCTTTCCGAGGCAATCTGCAACCTGCTGTCAGATGGAAGTGCTCTCTGCCCTCTCCTGCCCAGCTCTAGGTACTAGCGGGCACTTGCCAGCCTGGCCGAGGCAAACAACCTCCAGAGATGTCACAGAGCATAAGTGGAGCACAGATGCTCAAAAGCAGCAAAGCTGAAGAGCCTGGCTCAGCTTCATAGTGTGCAATTGACTGACTGCGAAAAACAAAGCAGCAGAGCACCGGGCTTCTGGGCGCTGTGAAGGCAATTGCCAAAACCAGGCAGCTGCTCCTTCCCAAGCACAGGCAGCTGCCTATCTTCTTGCTTGTCGACAAACTCACCGCTGCCCTTCTTTTCAGCAGCTGCCACCGTCTTCTGTGCATCTCAGAGCCTCTGGCGACGAGCAAGACTTGCCAAGGTGGGAGGCATCAGGACCAAGTCAAAACCCAGGCAAGTTGTCCTGGAACGCTTTCCATTCGCTTGCCGAGAGTGAATTCAACAGGCAGGAGAGCGGCAGCCACCGTCCTCCAGCAGTCGGAAGGCTTCGCACACAAGCCCGCTTCTTTGCGGCTTCGTTCTTCGCCTCTTCCAAGCAACCGCGATCTCTGCTTCTCGGAGGCGAAGAAGCGGCTAATTCGCGCACAGCTCAGTAGAGCGCCAGCGCAGCGCTCCGGAGCGCCGCTTCAAGCCGAAAGACGCCGGGAAGCGGCACTTTCCTCCGGATAGCTCCGGAGCCGCGCTTCTGCTTCTCTAGTCATCTCTAGCTTAGCGAAAAGCTTTCCCACTCCAGTTGGCAAGGGGAGAGCGTACCTGCACTGCACACTAACCGCGGTTTGCAAAGAAAGAGGATTTGCTGCACATTGCAAGGACACGGCTCTTTCCGAGGCAATCTGCAACCTGCTGTCAGATGGAAGTGCTCTCTGCCCTCTCCTGCCCAGCTCTAGGTACTAGCGGGCACTTGCCAGCCTGGCCGAGGCAAACAACCTCCAGAGATGTCACAGAGCATAAGTGGAGCACAGATGCTCAAAAGCAGCAAAGCTGAAGAGCCTGGCTCAGCTTGACTAGTGTGCAATTGACTGACTGCGAAAAACAAAGCAGCAGAGCACCGGGCTTCTGGGCGCTGTGAAGGCAATTGCCAAAACCAGGCAGCTGCTCCTTCCCAAGCACAGGCAGCTGCCTATCTTCTTGCTTGTCGACAAACTCACCGCTGCCCTTCTTTTCAGCAGCTGCCACCGTCTTCTGTGCATCTCGGAGCCTCTGGCGACGAGCAAGACTTGCCAAGGTGGGACGCATCAGGACCAAGTCAAAACCCAGGCAAGTTGTCCTGGAACGCTTTCCATTCGCTTGCCGAGAGTGAATTCAACAGGCAGGAGAGCGGCAGCCACCGTCCTCCAGCAGTCGGAAGGCTTCGCACACAAGCCCGCTTCTTTGCGGCTTCGTTCTTCGCCTCTTCCAAGCAACCGCGATCTCTGCTTCTCGGAGGCGAAGAAGCGGCTAATTCGCGCACAGCTCAGTAGAGCGCCAGCGGAGCGCTCCGGAGCGCCGCTTCTGCCGAAAGACGCCGGGAAGCAGCACTTTCCTCCGGATAGCTCCGGAGCCGCGCTTCTGCTTCTCTAGTCATCTCTAGCTTAGCGAAAAGCTTTCCCACTCCATTTGGCAAGGGGAGAGCGTACCTGCACTGCACACTAACCGCGGTTTGCAAAGAAAGAGGATTTGCTGCACATTCCAAGGACACGGCTCTTTCCGAGGCAATCTGCAACCTGCTGTCAGATGGAAGTGCTCTCTGCCCTCTCCTGCCCAGCTCTAGGTACTAGCGGGCACTTGCCAGCCTGGCCGAGGCAAACAACCTCCAGAGATGTCACAGAGCATAAGTGGAGCACAGATGCTCAAAAGCAGCAAAGCTGAAGAGCCTGGCTCAGCTTCACTAGTGTGCAATTGACTGACTGCGAAAAACAAAGCAGCAGAGCACCGGGCTTCTGGGCGCTGTGAAGGCAATTGCCAAAACCAGGCAGCTGCTCCTTCCCAAGCACAGGCAGCTGCCTATGTTCTTGCTTGTCGACAAACTCACCGCTGCCCTTCTTTTCAGCAGCTGCCACCGTCTTCTGTGCATCTCAGAGCCTCTGGCGACGAGCAAGACTTGCCAAGGTGGGAGGCATCAGGACCAAGTCAAAACCCAGGCAAGTTGTCCTGGAACGCTTTCCATTCGCTTGCCGAGAGTGAATTCAACAGGCAGGAGAGCGGCAGCCACCGTCCTCCAGCAGTCGGAAGGCTTCGCACACAAGCCCGCTTCTTTGCGGCTTCGTTCTTCGCCTCTTCCAAGCAACCGCGATCTCTGCTTCTCGGAGGCGAAGAAGCGGCTAATTCGCGCACAGCTCAGTAGAGCGGCAGCGCAGCGCTCCGGAGCGCCGCTTCAAGCCGAAAGACGCCGGGAAGCGGCACTTTCCTCCGGATAGCTCCGGAGCCGCGCTTCTGCTTCTCTAGTCATCTCTAGCTTAGCGAAAAGCTTTCCCACTCCAGTTGGCAAGGGGAGAGCGTACCTGCACTGCACACTAACCGCGGTTTGCAAAGAAAGAGGATTTGCTGCACATTGCAAGGACACGGCTCTTTCCGAGGCAATCTGCAACCTGCTGTCAGATGGAAGTGCTCTCTGCCCTCTCCTGCCCAGCTCTAGGTACTAGCGGGCACTTGCCAGCCTGGCCGAGGCAAACAACCTCCAGAGATGTCACAGAGCATAAGTGGAGCACAGATGCTCAAAAGCAGCAAAGCTGAAGAGCCTGGCTCAGCTTCATAGTGTGCAATTGACTGACTGCGAAAAACAAAGCAGCAGAGCACCGGGCTTCTGGGCGCTGTGAAGGCAATTGCCAAAACCAGGCAGCTGCTCCTTCCCAAGCACAGGCAGCTGCCTATCTTCTTGCTTGTCGACAAACTCACCGCTGCCCTTCTTTTCAGCAGCTGCCACCGTCTTCTGTGCATCTCAGAGCCTCTGGCGACGAGCAAGACTTGCCAAGGTGGGACGCATCAGGACCAAGTCAAAACCCAGGCAAGTTGTCCTGGAACGCTTTCCATTCGCTTGCCGAGAGTGAATTCAACAGGCAGGAGAGCGGCAGCCACCGTCCTCCAGCAGTCGGAAGGCTTCGCACACAAGCCCGCTTCTTTGCGGCTTCGTTCTTCGCCTCTTCCAAGCAACCGCGATCTCTGCTTCTCGGAGGCGAAGAAGCGGCTAATTCGCGCACAGCTCAGTAGAGCGCCAGCGCAGCGCTCCGGAGCGCCGCTTCAAGCCGAAAGACGCCGGGAAGCGGCACTTTCCTCCGGATAGCTCCGGAGCCGCGCTTCTGCTTCTCTAGTCATCTCTAGCTTAGCGAAAAGCTTTCCCACTCCATTTGGCAAGGGGAGAGCGTACCTGCACTGCACACTAACCGCGGTTTGCAAAGAAAGAGGATTTGCTGCACATTGCAAGGGCACGGCTCTTTCCGAGGCAATCTGCAACCTGCTGTCAGATGGAAGTGCTCTCTGCCCTCTCCTGCCCAGCTCTAGGTACTAGCGGGCACTTGCCAGCCTGGCCGAGGCAAACAACCTCCAGAGATGTCACAGAGCATAAGTGGAGCACAGATGCTCAAAAGCAGCAAAGCTGAAGAGCCTGGCTCAGCTTCACTAGTGTGCAATTGACTGACTGCGAAAAACAAAGCAGCAGAGCACCGGGCTTCTGGGCGCTGTGAAGGCAATTGCCAAAACCAGGCAGCTGCTCCTTCCCAAGCACAGGCAGCTGCCTATGTTCTTGCTTGTCGACAAACTCACCGCTGCCCTTCTTTTCAGCAGCTGCCACCGTCTTCTGTGCATCTCGCAGCCTCTGGCGACGAGCAAGACTTGCCAAGGTGGGACGCATCAGGACCAAGTCAAAACCCAGGCAAGTTGTCCTGGAACGCTTTCCATTCGCTTGCCGAGAGTGAATTCAACAGGCAGGAGAGCGGCAGCCACCGTCCTCCAGCAGTCGGAAGGCTTCGCACACAAGCCCGCTTCTTTGCGGCTTCGTTCTTCGCCTCTTCCAAGCAACCGCGATCTCTGCTTCTCGGAGGCGAAGAAGCGGCTAATTCGCGCACAGCTCAGTAGAGCGGCAGCGGAGCGCTCCGGAGCGCCGCTTCTGCCGAAAGACGCCGGGAAGCAGCACTTTCCTCCGGATAGCTCCGGAGCCGCGCTTCTGCTTCTCTAGTCATCTCTAGCTTAGCGAAAAGCTTTCCCACTCCAGTTGGCAAGGGGAGAGCGTACCTGCACTGCACACTAACCGCGGTTTGCAAAGAAAGAGGATTTGCTGCACATTGCAAGGACACGGCTCTTTCCGAGGCAATCTGCAACCTGCTGTCAGATGGAAGTGCTCTCTGCCCTCTCCTGCCCAGCTCTAGGTACTAGCGGGCACTTGCCAGCCTGGCCGAGGCAAACAACCTCCAGAGATGTCACAGAGCATAAGTGGAGCACAGATGCTCAAAAGCAGCAAAGCTGAAGAGCCTGGCTCAGCTTCACTAGTGTGCAATTGACTGACTGCGAAAAACAAAGCAGCAGAGCACCGGGCTTCTGGGCGCTGTGAAGGCAATTGCCAAAACCAGGCAGCTGCTCCTTCCCAAGCACAGGCAGCTGCCTATCTTCTTGCTTGTCGACAAACTCACCGCTGCCCTTCTTTTCAGCAGCTGCCACCGTCTTCTGTGCATCTCAGAGCCTCTGGCGACGAGCAAGACTTGCCAAGGTGGGAGGCATCAGGACCAAGTCAAAACCCAGGCAAGTTGTCCTGGAACGCTTTCCATTCGCTTGCCGAGAGTGAATTCAACAGGCAGGAGAGCGGCAGCCACCGTCCTCCAGCAGTCGGAAGGCTTCGCACACAAGCCCGCTTCTTTGCGGCTTCGTTCTTCGCCTCTTCCAAGCAACCGCGATCTCTGCTTCTCGGAGGCGAAGAAGCGGCTAATTCGCGCACAGCTCAGTAGAGCGGCAGCGCAGCGCTCCGGAGCGCCGCTTCAAGCCGAAAGACGCCGGGAAGCGGCACTTTCCTCCGGATAGCTCCGGAGCCGCGCTTCTGCTTCTCTAGTCATCTCTAGCTTAACGAAAAGCTTTCCCACTCCAGTTGGCAAGGGGAGAGCGTACCTGCACTGCACACTAACCGCGGTTTGCAAAGAAAGAGGATTTGCTGCACATTGCAAGGACACGGCTCTTTCCGAGGCAATCTGCAACCTGCTGTCAGATGGAAGTGCTCTCTGCCCTCTCCTGCCCAGCTCTAGGTACTAGCGGGCACTTGCCAGCCTGGCCGAGGCAAACAACCTCCAGAGATGTCACAGAGCATAAGTGGAGCACAGATGCTCAAAAGCAGCAAAGCTGAAGAGCCTGGCTCAGCTTCACTAGTGTGCAATTGACTGACTGCGAAAAACAAAGCAGCAGAGCACCGGGCTTCTGGGCGCTGTGAAGGCAATTGCCAAAACCAGGCAGCTGCTCCTTCCCAAGCACAGGCAGCTGCCTATCTTCTTGCTTGTCGACAAACTCACCGCTGCCCTTCTTTTCAGCAGCTGCCACCGTCTTCTGTGCATCTCGGAGCCTCTGGCGACGAGCAAGACTTGCCAAGGTGGGACGCATCAGGACCAAGTCAAAACCCAGGCAAGTTGTCCTGGAACGCTTTCCATTCGCTTGCCGAGAGTGAATTCAACAGGCAGGAGAGCGGCAGCCACCGTCCTCCAGCAGTCGGAAGGCTTCGCACACAAGCCCGCTTCTTTGCGGCTTCGTTCTTCGCCTCTTCCAAGCAACCGCGATCTCTGCTTCTCGGAGGCGAAGAAGCGGCTAATTCGCGCACAGCTCAGTAGAGCGGCAGCGGAGCGCTCCGGAGCGCCGCTTCTGCCGAAAGACGCCGGGAAGCAGCACTTTCCTCCGGATAGCTCCGGAGCCGCGCTTCTGCTTCTCTAGTCATCTCTAGCTTAGCGAAAAGCTTTCCCACTCCAGTTGGCAAGGGGAGAGCGTACCTGCACTGCACACTAACCGCGGTTTGCAAAGAAAGAGGATTTGCTGCACATTGCAAGGACACGGCTCTTTCCGAGGCAATCTGCAACCTGCTGTCAGATGGAAGTGCTCTCTGCCCTCTCCTGCCCAGCTCTAGGTACTAGCGGGCACTTTCCAGCCTGGCCGAGGCAAACAACCTCCAGAGATGTCTCAGAGCATAAGTGGAGCACAGATGCTCAAAAGCAGCAAAGCTGAAGAGCCTGGCTCAGCTTCACTAGTGTGCAATTGACTGACTGCGAAAAACAAAGCAGCAGAGCACCGGGCTTCTGGGCGCTGTGAAGGCAATTGCCAAAACCAGGCAGCTGCTCCTTCCCAAGCACAGGCAGCTGCCTATCTTCTTGCTTGTCGACAAACTCACCGCTGCCCTTCTTTTCAGCAGCTGCCACCGTCTTCTGTGCATCTCGGAGCCTCTGGCGACGAGCAAGACTTGCCAAGGTGGGACGCATCAGGACCAAGTCAAAACCCAGGCAAGTTGTCCTGGAACGCTTTCCATTCGCTTGCCGAGAGTGAATTCAAGGGGCAGGAGAGCGGCAGCCACCGTCCTCCAGCAGTCGGAAGGCTTCGCACACAAGCCCGCTTCTTTGCGGCTTCGTTCTTCGCCTCTTCCAAGCAACCGCGATCTCTGCTTCTCGGAGGCGAAGAAGCGGCTAATTCGCGCACAGCTCAGTAGAGCGGCAGCGGCGCGCTCCGGAGCGCCGCTTCAAGCCGAAAGACGCCGGGAAGCGGCACTTTCCTCCGGATAGCTCCGGAGCCGCGCTTCTGCTTCTCTAGTCATCTCTAGCTTAGCGAAAAAGCTTTCCCACTCCAGTTGGCAAGGGGAGAGCGTACCTGCACTGCACACTAACCGCGGTTTGCAAAGAAAGAGGATTTGCTGCACATTGCAAGGACACGGCTCTTTCCGAGGCAATCTGCAACCTGCTGTCAGATGGAAGTGCTCTCTGCCCTCTCCTGCCCAGCTCTAGGTACTAGCGGGCACTTGCCAGCCTGGCCGAGGCAAACAACCTCCAGAGATGTCACAGAGCATAAGTGGAGCACAGATGCTCAAAAGCAGCAAAGCTGAAGAGCCTGGCTCAGCTTCATAGTGTGCAATTGACTGACTGCGAAAACAAAGCAGCAGAGCACCGGGCTTCTGGGCGCTGTGAAGGCAATTGCCAAAACCAGGCAGCTGCTCCTTCCCAAGCACAGGCAGCTGCCTATCTTCTTGCTTGTCGACAAACTCACCGCTGCCCTTCTTTTCAGCAGCTGCCACCGTCTTCTGTGCATCTCAGAGCCTCTGGCGACGAGCAAGACTTGCCAAGGTGGGACGCATCAGGACCAAGTCAAAACCCAGGCAAGTTGTCCTGGAACGCTTTCCATTCGCTTGCCGAGAGTGAATTCAACAGGCAGGAGAGCGGCAGCCACCGTCCTCCAGCAGTCGGAAGGCTTCGCACACAAGCCCGCTTCTTTGCGGCTTCGTTCTTCGCCTCTTCCAAGCAACCGCGATCTCTGCTTCTCGGAGGCGAAGAAGCGGCTAATTCGCGCACAGCTCAGTAGAGCGCCAGCGCAGCGCTCCGGAGCGCCGCTTCAAGCCGAAAGACGCCGGGAAGCGGCACTTTCCTCCGGATAGCTCCGGAGCCGCGCTTCTGCTTCTCTAGTCATCTCTAGCTTAGCGAAAAGCTTTCCCACTCCATTTGGCAAGGGGAGAGCGTACCTGCACTGCACACTAACCGCGGTTTGCAAAGAAAGAGGATTTGCTGCACATTGCAAGGGCACGGCTCTTTCCGAGGCAATCTGCAACCTGCTGTCAGATGGAAGTGCTCTCTGCCCTCTCCTGCCCAGCTCTAGGTACTAGCGGGCACTTGCCAGCCTGGCCGAGGCAAACAACCTCCAGAGATGTCACAGAGCATAAGTGGAGCACAGATGCTCAAAAGCAGCAAAGCTGAAGAGCCTGGCTCAGCTTCACTAGTGTGCAATTGACTGACTGCGAAAAACAAAGCAGCAGAGCACCGGGCTTCTGGGCGCTGTGAAGGCAATTGCCAAAACCAGGCAGCTGCTCCTTCCCAAGCACAGGCAGCTGCCTATGTTCTTGCTTGTCGACAAACTCACCGCTGCCCTTCTTTTCAGCAGCTGCCACCGTCTTCTGTGCATCTCGCAGCCTCTGGCGACGAGCAAGACTTGCCAAGGTGGGACGCATCAGGACCAAGTCAAAACCCAGGCAAGTTGTCCTGGAACGCTTTCCATTCGCTTGCCGAGAGTGAATTCAACAGGCAGGAGAGCGGCAGCCACCGTCCTCCAGCAGTCGGAAGGCTTGGCACACAAGCCCGCTTCTTTGCGGCTTCGTTCTTCGCCTCTTCCAAGCAACCGCGATCTCTGCTTCTCGGAGGCGAAGAAGCGGCTAATTCGCGCACAGCTCAGTAGAGCGGCAGCGGAGCGCTCCGGAGCGCCGCTTCTGCCGAAAGACGCCGGGAAGCAGCACTTTCCTCCGGATAGCTCCGGAGCCGCGCTTCTGCTTCTCTAGTCATCTCTAGCTTAGCGAAAAGCTTTCCCACTCCAGTTGGCAAGGGGAGAGCGTACCTGCACTGCACACTAACCGCGGTTTGCAAAGAAAGAGGATTTGCTGCACATTGCAAGGACACGGCTCTTTCCGAGGCAATCTGCAACCTGCTGTCAGATGGAAGTGCTCTCTGCCTCTCCTGCCCAGCTCTAGGTACTAGCGGGCACTTGCCAGCCTGGCCGAGGCAAACAACCTCCAGAGATGTCACAGAGCATAAGTGGAGCACAGATGCTCAAAAGCAGCAAAGCTGAAGAGCCTGGCTCAGCTTCACTAGTGTGCAATTGACTGACTGCGAAAAACAAAGCAGCAGAGCACCGGGCTTCTGGGCGCTGTGAAGGCAATTGCCAAAACCAGGCAGCTGCTCCTTCCAAGCACAGGCAGCTGCCTATGTTCTTGCTTGTCGACAAACTCACCGCTGCCCTTCTTTTCAGCAGCTGCCACCGTCTTCTGTGCATCTCAGAGCCTCTGGCGACGAGCAAGACTTGCCAAGGTGGGAGGCATCAGGACCAAGTCAAAACCCAGGCAAGTTGTCCTGGAACGCTTTCCATTCGCTTGCCGAGAGTGAATTCAACAGGCAGGAGAGCGGCAGCCACCGTCCTCCAGCAGTCGGAAGGCTTCGCACACAAGCCCGCTTCTTTGCGGCTTCGTTCTTCGCCTCTTCCAAGCAACCGCGATCTCTGCTTCTCGGAGGCGAAGAAGCGGCTAATTCGCGCACAGACTCAGTAGAGCGGCAGCGCAGCGCTCCGGAGCGCCGCTTCAAGCCGAAAGACGCCGGGAAGCGGCACTTTCCTCCGGATAGCTCCGGAGCCGCGCTTCTGCTTCTCTAGTCATCTCTAGCTTAACGAAAAGCTTTCCCACTCCAGTTGGCAAGGGGAGAGCGTACCTGCACTGCACACTAACCGCGGTTTGCAAAGAAAGAGGATTTGCTGCACATTGCAAGGGCACGGCTCTTTCCGAGGCAATCTGCAACCTGCTGTCAGATGGAAGTGCTCTCTGCCCTCTCCTGCCCAGCTCTAGGTACTAGCGGGCACTTGCCAGCCTGGCCGAGGCAAACAACTCCAGAGATGTCACAGAGCATAAGTGGAGCACAGATGCTCAAAAGCAGCAAAGCTGAAGAGCCTGGCTCAGCTTCACTAGTGTGCAATTGACTGACTGCGAAAAACAAAGCAGCAGAGCACCGGGCTTCTGGGCGCTGTGAAGGCAATTGCCAAAACCAGGCAGCTGCTCCTTCCCAAGCACAGGCAGCTGCCTATGTTCTTGCTTGTCGACAAACTCACCGCTGCCCTTCTTTTCAGCAGCTGCCACCGTCTTCTGTGCATCTCGCAGCCTCTGGCGACGAGCAAGACTTGCCAAGGTGGGACGCATCAGGACCAAGTCAAAACCCAGGCAAGTTGTCCTGGAACGCTTTCCATTCGCTTGCCGAGAGTGAATTCAACAGGCAGGAGAGCGGCAGCCACCGTCCTCCAGCAGTCGGAAGGCTTCGCACACAAGCCCGCTTCTTTGCGGCTTCGTTCTTCGCCTCTTCCAAGCAACCGCGATCTCTGCTTCTCGGAGGCGAAGAAGCGGCTAATTCGCGCACAGCTCAGTAGAGCGGCAGCGGAGCGCTCCGGAGCGCCGCTTCTGCCGAAAGACGCCGGGAAGCAGCACTTTCCTCCGGATAGCTCCGGAGCCGCGCTTCTGCTTCTCTAGTCATCTCTAGCTTAGCGAAAAGCTTTCCCACTCCAGTTGGCAAGGGGAGAGCGTACCTGCACTGCACACTAACCGCGGTTTGCAAAGAAAGAGGATTTGCTGCACATTGCAAGGACACGGCTCTTTCCGAGGCAATCTGCAACCTGCTGTCAGATGGAAGTGCTCTCTGCCCTCTCCTGCCCAGCTCTAGGTACTAGCGGGCACTTGCCAGCCTGGCCGAGGCAAACAACCTCCAGAGATGTCACAGAGCATAAGTGGAGCACAGATGCTCAAAAGCAGCAAAGCTGAAGAGCCTGGCTCAGCTTCACTAGTGTGCAATTGACTGACTGCGAAAAACAAAGCAGCAGAGCACCGGGCTTCTGGGCGCTGTGAAGGCAATTGCCAAAACCAGGCAGCTGCTCCTTCCCAAGCACAGGCAGCTGCCTATGTTCTTGCTTGTCGACAAACTCACCGCTGCCCTTCTTTTCAGCAGCTGCCACCGTCTTCTGTGCATCTCAGAGCCTCTGGCGACGAGCAAGACTTGCCAAGGTGGGAGGCATCAGGACCAAGTCAAAACCCAGGCAAGTTGTCCTGGAACGCTTTCCATTCGCTTGCCGAGAGTGAATTCAACAGGCAGGAGAGCGGCAGCCACCGTCCTCCAGCAGTCGGAAGGCTTCGCACACAAGCCCGCTTCTTTGCGGCTTCGTTCTTCGCCTCTTCCAAGCAACCGCGATCTCTGCTTCTCGGAGGCGAAGAAGCGGCTAATTCGCGCACAGCTCAGTAGAGCGGCAGCGCAGCGCTCCGGAGCGCCGCTTCAAGCCGAAAGACGCCGGGAAGCGGCACTTTCCTCCGGATAGCTCCGGAGCCGCGCTTCTGCTTCTCTAGTCATCTCTAGCTTAACGAAAAGCTTTCCCACTCCAGTTGGCAAGGGGAGAGCGTACCTGCACTGCACACTAACCGCGGTTTGCAAAGAAAGAGGATTTGCTGCACATTGCAAGGACACGGCTCTTTCCGAGGCAATCTGCAACCTGCTGTCAGATGGAAGTGCTCTCTGCCCTCTCCTGCCCAGCTCTAGGTACTAGCGGGCACTTGCCAGCCTGGCCGAGGCAAACAACCTCCAGAGATGTCACAGAGCATAAGTGGAGCACAGATGCTCAAAAGCAGCAAAGCTGAAGAGCCTGGCTCAGCTTCACTAGTGTGCAATTGACTGACTGCGAAAAACAAAGCAGCAGAGCACCGGGCTTCTGGGCGCTGTGAAGGCAATTGCCAAAACCAGGCAGCTGCTCCTTCCCAAGCACAGGCAGCTGCCTATCTTCTTGCTTGTCGACAAACTCACCGCTGCCCTTCTTTTCAGCAGCTGCCACCGTCTTCTGTGCATCTCGGAGCCTCTGGCGACGAGCAAGACTTGCCAAGGTGGGACGCATCAGGACCAAGTCAAAACCCAGGCAAGTTGTCCTGGAACGCTTTCCATTCGCTTGCCGAGAGTGAATTCAACAGGCAGGAGAGCGGCAGCCACCGTCCTCCAGCAGTCGGAAGGCTTCGCACACAAGCCCGCTTCTTTGCGGCTTCGTTCTTCGCCTCTTCCAAGCAACCGCGATCTCTGCTTCTCGGAGGCGAAGAAGCGGCTAATTCGCGCACAGCTCAGTAGAGCGGCAGCGGAGCGCTCCGGAGCGCCGCTTCTGCCGAAAGACGCCGGGAAGCAGCACTTTCCTCCGGATAGCTCCGGAGCCGCGCTTCTGCTTCTCTAGTCATCTCTAGCTTAGCGAAAAGCTTTCCCACTCCAGTTGGCAAGGGGAGAGCGTACCTGCACTGCACACTAACCGCGGTTTGCAAAGAAAGAGGATTTGCTGCACATTGCAAGGACACGGCTCTTTCCGAGGCAATCTGCAACCTGCTGTCAGATGGAAGTGCTCTCTGCCCTCTCCTGCCCAGCTCTAGGTACTAGCGGGCACTTTCCAGCCTGGCCGAGGCAAACAACCTCCAGAGATGTCTCAGAGCATAAGTGGAGCACAGATGCTCAAAAGCAGCAAAGCTGAAGAGCCTGGCTCAGCTTCACTAGTGTGCAATTGACTGACTGCGAAAAACAAAGCAGCAGAGCACCGGGCTTCTGGGCGCTGTGAAGGCAATTGCCAAAACCAGGCAGCTGCTCCTTCCCAAGCACAGGCAGCTGCCTATCTTCTTGCTTGTCGACAAACTCACCGCTGCCCTTCTTTTCAGCAGCTGCCACCGTCTTCTGTGCATCTCGGAGCCTCTGGCGACGAGCAAGACTTGCCAAGGTGGGACGCATCAGGACCAAGTCAAAACCCAGGCAAGTTGTCCTGGAACGCTTTCCATTCGCTTGCCGAGAGTGAATTCAAGGGGCAGGAGAGCGGCAGCCACCGTCCTCCAGCAGTCGGAAGGCTTCGCACACAAGCCCGCTTCTTTGCGGCTTCGTTCTTCGCCTCTTCCAAGCAACCGCGATCTCTGCTTCTCGGAGGCGAAGAAGCGGCTAATTCGCGCACAGCTCAGTAGAGCGCCAGCGCAGCGCTCCGGAGCGCCGCTTCAAGCCGAAAGACGCCGGGAAGCGGCACTTTCCTCCGGATAGCTCCGGAGCCGCGCTTCTGCTTCTCTAGTCATCTCTAGCTTAACGAAAAGCTTTCCCACTCCAGTTGGCAAGGGGAGAGCGTACCTGCACTGCACACTAACCGCGGTTTGCAAAGAAAGAGGATTTGCTGCACATTGCAAGGACACGGCTCTTTCCGAGGCAATCTGCAACCTGCTGTCAGATGGAAGTGCTCTCTGCCCTCTCCTGCCCAGCTCTAGGTACTAGCGGGCACTTGCCAGCCTGGCCGAGGCAAACAACCTCCAGAGATGTCACAGAGCATAAGTGGAGCACAGATGCTCAAAAGCAGCAAAGCTGAAGAGCCTGGCTCAGCTTCACTAGTGTGCAATTGACTGACTGCGAAAAACAAAGCAGCAGAGCACCGGGCTTCTGGGCGCTGTGAAGGCAATTGCCAAAACCAGGCAGCTGCTCCTTCCCAAGCACAGGCAGCTGCCTATCTTCTTGCTTGTCGACAAACTCACCGCTGCCCTTCTTTTCAGCAGCTGCCACCGTCTTCTGTGCATCTCGGAGCCTCTGGCGACGAGCAAGACTTGCCAAGGTGGGACGCATCAGGACCAAGTCAAAACCCAGGCAAGTTGTCCTGGAACGCTTTCCATTCGCTTGCCGAGAGTGAATTCAACAGGCAGGAGAGCGGCAGCCACCGTCCTCCAGCAGTCGGAAGGCTTCGCACACAAGCCCGCTTCTTTGCGGCTTCGTTCTTCGCCTCTTCCAAGCAACCGCGATCTCTGCTTCTCGGAGGCGAAGAAGCGGCTAATTCGCGCACAGCTCAGTAGAGCGGCAGCGGAGCGCTCCGGAGCGCCGCTTCTGCCGAAAGACGCCGGGAAGCAGCACTTTCCTCCGGATAGCTCCGGAGCCCGCGCTTCTGCTTCTCTAGTCATCTCTAGCTTAGCGAAAAGCTTTCCCACTCCAGTTGGCAAGGGGAGAGCGTACCTGCACTGCACACTAACCGCGGTTTGCAAAGAAAGAGGATTTGCTGCACATTGCAAGGACACGGCTCTTTCCGAGGCAATCTGCAACCTGCTGTCAGATGGAAGTGCTCTCTGCCCTCTCCTGCCCAGCTCTAGGTACTAGCGGGCACTTTCCAGCCTGGCCGAGGCAAACAACCTCCAGAGATGTCTCAGAGCATAAGTGGAGCACAGATGCTCAAAAGCAGCAAAGCTGAAGAGCCTGGCTCAGCTTCACTAGTGTGCAATTGACTGACTGCGAAAAACAAAGCAGCAGAGCACCGGGCTTCTGGGCGCTGTGAAGGCAATTGCCAAAACCAGGCAGCTGCTCCTTCCCAAGCACAGGCAGCTGCCTATCTTCTTGCTTGTCGACAAACTCACCGCTGCCCTTCTTTTCAGCAGCTGCCACCGTCTTCTGTGCATCTCGGAGCCTCTGGCGACGAGCAAGACTTGCCAAGGTGGGACGCATCAGGACCAAGTCAAAACCCAGGCAAGTTGTCCTGGAACGCTTTCCATTCGCTTGCCGAGAGTGAATTCAAGGGGCAGGAGAGCGGCAGCCACCGTCCTCCAGCAGTCGGAAGGCTTCGCACACAAGCCCGCTTCTTTGCGGCTTCGTTCTTCGCCTCTTCCAAGCAACCGCGATCTCTGCTTCTCGGAGGCGAAGAAGCGGCTAATTCGCGCACAGCTCAGTAGAGCGCCAGCGCAGCGCTCCGGAGCGCCGCTTCAAGCCGAAAGACGCCGGGAAGCGGCACTTTCCTCCGGATAGCTCCGGAGCCGCGCTTCTGCTTCTCTAGTCATTTCTAGCTTAGCGAAAAGCTTTCCCACTCCAGTTGGCAAGGGGAGAGCGTACCTGCACTGCACACTAACCGCGGTTTGCAAAGAAAGAGGATTTGCTGCACATTGCAAGGACACGGCTCTTTCCGAGGCAATCTGCAACCTGCTGTCAGATGGAAGTGCTCTCTGCCCTCTCCTGCCCAGCTCTAGGTACTAGCGGGCACTTTCCAGCCTGGCCGAGGCAAACAACCTCCAGAGATGTCTCAGAGCATAAGTGGAGCACAGATGCTCAAAAGCAGCAAAGCTGAAGAGCCTGGCTCAGCTTCACTAGTGTGCAATTGACTGACTGCGAAAAACAAAGCAGCAGAGCACCGGGCTTCTGGGCGCTGTGAAGGCAATTGCCAAAAGCAGGCAGCTGCTCCTTCCCAAGCACAGGCAGCTGCCTATCTTCTTGCTTGTCGACAAACTCACCGCTGCCCTTCTTTTCAGCAGCTGCCACCGTCTTCTGTGCATCTCGGAGCCTCTGGCGACGAGCAAGACTTGCCAAGGTGGGACGCATCAGGACCAAGTCAAAACCCAGGCAAGTTGTC
>NW_027100268.1:0-61632 GCF_031753505.1 Anomalospiza imberbis
ATCCGAACGGACGAGGATATGTCCCAGACCCAACCTGCCCCCACCTCAAACCTGTGCTGCCCTGAAAGTCCTAAGGGAACCCTACAAACTGACATCAGGAACTGGGCTGGCCACTTTTCTTTCCCAGGGAAAAGGGCCGGTCTTTGTCTCCAGGGGCTGTGGCCCTGAGTGGCCGGCTGCCTGCAAAATATCCGAACGGACGAGGATATGTCCCAGACCCAACCTGCCCCCCACCTCAAACCTGTGCTGCCCTGAAAGTCCTAAGGGAACCCTACAAACTGACATCAGGAACCTGGGCTGCCACTTTTCTTTCCCAGGGAAAAGGGCCGGTCTTTGTCTCCGGGGGCTGTGGCCCTGAGTGGCCGGCTCCCTGCCTGCAAAATATCCGAACGGACGAGGATATGTCCCAGACCCAACCTGCCCCCACCTCAGACCTGTGCTGCCCTGAAAGTCCTAAGGGAACCCTACAAACTGACATCAGGAACCTGGGCTGGCCACTTTTCTTTCCAGGAAAAGGGCCGGTCTTTGTCTCCAGGGGCTGTGGCCCTGAGTGGCCGGCTGCCTGCAAAATATCCGAACGGACGAGGATATGTCCCAGACCCAACCTGCCCCCACCTCAAACCTGTGCTGCCCTGAAAGTCCTAAGGGAACCCTACAAACTGACATCAGGAAGCTGGGCTGGCCACTTTTCTTTCCCAGGGAAAAGGGCCGGTCTTGTCTCCAGGGGCTGTGGCCCTGAGTGGCCGCCTGCCTGCAAAATATCCGAACGGACGAGGATATGTCCCAGACCCAACCTGCCCCCACCTCAAACCTGTGCTGCCCTGAAAGTCCTAAGGGAACCCTACAAACTGACATCAGGAACCTGGGCTGGCTACTTTTCTTTCCCAGGGAAAAGGGCCGGTCTTTGTCTCCGGCGGCTGTGGCCCTGAGTGGCCGGCTGCCTGCAAAATATCCGAACGGACGAGGATATGTCCCAGACCCAACCTGCCCTCACCTCAAACCTGTGCTGCCCTGAAAGTCCTAAGGGAACCCTACAAACTGACATCAGGAACCTGGGCTGGCCACTTTTCTTTCCGAGGGAAAAGGGCCGGTCTTTGTCTCCAGGGGCTGTGGCCCTGAGTGGCCGGCTGCCTGCAAAATATCCGAACGGACGAGGATATATCCCAGACCCAATCTGCCCTCACCTCAAACCTGTGCTGCCCTGAAAGTCCTCAGGGAACCCTACAAACTGACATCAGGAACCTGGGCTGGCCACTTTTCTTTCCAGGGAAAAGGGCCGGTCTTTGTCTCCAGGGGCTGTGGCCCTGAGTGGCCCTCAGTGGCCGGCTGCCTGCAAAATATCCGAACGGACGAGGATATGTCCCAGACCCAACCTGCCCCCACCTCAAACCTGTGCTGCCCTGAAAGTCCTAAGGGAACCCTACAAACTGACATCAGGAACCTGGGCTGGCCACTTTTCTTTCCCAGGGAAAAGGGCCGGTCTTTGTCTCCAGGGGCTGTGGCCCTGAGTGGCCGGCTGCCTGCAAAATATCCGAACGGACGAGGATATGTCCCAGACCCAACCTGCCCTCACCTCAAACCTGTGCTGCCCTGAAAGTCCTAAGGGAACCCTACAAACTGACATCAGGAAGCTGGGCTGGCCACTTTTCTTTCCCAGGGAAAAGGGCCGGTCTTTGTCTCCAGGGGCTGTGGCCCTGAGTGGCCGGCTGCCTGCAAAATATCCGAACGGACGAGGATATGTCCCAGACCCAACCTGCCCCCACCTCAAACCTGTGCTGCCCTGAAAGTCCTAAGGGAACCCTACAAACTGACATCAGGAAGCTGGGCTGGCCACTTTTCTTTCCCAGGGAAAAGGGCCGGTCTTTGTCTCCAGGGGCTGTGGCCCTGAGTGGCCGGCTGCCTGCAAAATATCCGAACGGACGAGGATATGTCCCAGACCCAACCTGCCCCACCTCAAACCTGTGCTGCCCTGAAAGTCCTAAGGGAACCCTACAAACTGACATCAGGAACCTGGGCTGGCCACTTTTCTTTCCCAGGGAAAAGGGCCGGTCTTTGTCTCCAGGGGCTGTGGCCCTGAGTGGCCGGCTCCCTGCAAAATATCCGAACGGACGAGGATATGTCCCAGACCCAACCTGCCCCCACCTCAAACCTGTGCTGCCCTGAAAGTCCTAAGGGAACCCTACAAACTGACATCAGGAACCTGGGCTGGCCACTTTTCTTTCCCAGGGAAAAGGGCCGGTCTTTGTCTCCAGGGGCTGTGGCCCTGAGTGGCCGGCTGCCTGCAAAATATCCGAACGGACGAGGATATGTCCCAGACCCAACCTGCCCCCACCTCAAACCTGTGCTGCCCTGAAAGTCCTAAGGGAACCCTACAAACTGACATCAGGAACCTGGGCTGGCCACTTTTCTTTCCCAGGGAAAAGGGCCGGTCTTTGTCTCCGGGGGCTGTGGCCCTGAGTGGCCGGCTGCCTGCAAAATATCCGAACGGACGAGGATATGTCCCAGACCCAACCTGCCCCCACCTCAAACCTGTGCTGCCCTGAAAGTCCTAAGGGAACCCTACAAACTGACATCAGGAACCTGGGCTGGCCACTTTTCTTTCCCAGGGAAAAGGGCCGGTCTTTGTCTCCAGGGGCTGTGGCCCTGAGTGGCCGGCTGCCTGCAAAATATCCGAACGGACGAGGATATGTCCCAGACCCAACCTGCCCCCACCTCAAACCTGTGCTGCCCTGAAAGTCCTAAGGGAACCCTACAAACTGACATCAGGAACCTGGGCTGGCCACTTTTCTTTCCCAGGGAAAAGGGCCGGTCTTTGTCTCCAGGGGCTGTGGCCCTGAGTGGCCGGCTGCCTGCAAAATATCCGAACGGACGAGGATATGTCCCAGACCCAACCTGCCCTCACCTCAAACCTGTGCTGCCCTGAAAGTCCTAAGGGAACCCTACAAACTGACATCAGGAACCTGGGCTGGCCACTTTTCTTTCCCAGGGAAAAGGGCCGGTCTTTGTCTCCAGGGGCTGTGGCCCTGAGTGGCCGGATGCCTGCAAAATATCCGAACGGACGAGGATATGTCCCAGACCCAACCTGCCCCCACCTCAAACCTGTGCTGCCCTGAAAGTCCTAAGGGAACCCTACAAACTGACATCAGGAAGCTGGGCTGGCCACTTTTCTTTCCCAGGGAAAAGGGCCGGTCTTTGTCTCCAGGGGCTGTGGCCCTGAGTGGCCGGCTGCCTGCAAAATATCCCGAACGGACGAGGATATGTCCCAGACCCAACCTGCCCCCACCTCAAACCTGTGCTGCCCTGAAAGTCCTAAGGGAACCCTACAAACTGACATCAGGAACCTGGGCTGGCCACTTTTCTTTCCCAGGGAAAAGGGCCGGTCTTTGTCTCCAGGGGCTGTGGCCCTGAGTGGCCGGCTCCCTGCAAAATATCCGAACGGACGAGGATATGTCCCAGACCCAACCTGCCCCCACCTCAAACCTGTGCTGCCCTGAAAGTCCTAAGGGAACCCTACAAACTGACATCAGGAACCTGGGCTGGCCACTTTTCTTTCCCAGGGAAAAGGGCCGGTCTTTGTCTCCAGGGGCTGTGGCCCTGAGTGGCCGGCTGCCTGCAAAATATCCGAACGGACGAGGATATGTCCCAGACCCAACCTGCCCCCACCTCAAACCTGTGCTGCCCTGAAAGTCCTAAGGGAACCCTACAAACTGACATCAGGAACCTGGGCTGGCCACTTTTCTTTCCCAGGGAAAAGGGCCGGTCTTTGTCTCCGGGGGCTGTGGCCCTGAGTGGCCGGCTGCCTGCAAAATATCCGAAACGGACGAGGATATGTCCCAGACCCAACCTGCCCCCACCTCAAACCTGTGCTGCCCTGAAAGTCCTAAGGGAACCCTACAAACTGACATCAGGAACCTGGGCTGGCCACTTTTCTTTCCCAGGGAAAAGGGCCGGGTCTTTGTCTCCAGGGGCTGTGGCCCTGAGTGGCCGGCTGCCTGCAAAATATCCGAACGGACGAGGATATGTCCCAGACCCAACCTGCCCCCACCTCAAACCTGTGCTGCCCTGAAAGTCCTAAGGGAACCCTACAAACTGACATCAGGAAGCTGGGCTGGCCACTTTTCTTTCCAGGGAAAAGGGCCGGTCTTTGTCTCCAGGGCTGTGGCCCCTGAGTGGCCGGCTGCCTGCAAAATATCCGAACGGACGAGGATATGTCCCAGACCCAACCTGCCCCCACCTCAAACCTGTGCTGCCCTGAAAGTCCTAAGGGAACCCTACAAACTGACATCAGGAACCTGGGCTGGCTACTTTTCTTTCCCAGGGAAAAGGGGCCGGGTCTTTGTCTCCAGGGGCTGTCGCCGGCTGAGTGGCCCTGAGTGGCCGGCTGCCTGCAAAATATCCGAACGGACGAGGATATGTCCCAGACCCAACCTGCCCCCACCTCAAACCTGTGCTGCCCTGAAAAGTCCTAAGGGAACCCTACAAACTGACATCAGGAAGCTGGGCTGGCCACTTTTCTTTCCCAGGGAAAAGGGCGGTCTTTGTCTCCAGGGGCTGTGGCCCTGAGTGGCCGGCTGCCTGCAAAATATCCGAAACGGACGAGGATATGTCCCAGACCCAACCTGCCCTCACCTCAAACTGTGCTGCCCTGAAAGTCCTAAGGGAACCCTACAAACTGACATCAGGAAGCTGGGCTGGCCACTTTTCTTTCCAGGGAAAAGGGCCGGTCTTTGTCTCCAGGGGCTGTGGCCCTGAGTGGCCGGCTGCCTGCAAAATATCCGAACGGACGAGGATAAATCCAGACCCAACTGCCCTCACCTCAAACCTGTGCTGCCCTGAAAGTCCTAAGGGAACCCTACAAACTGACATCAGGAACCTGGGCTGGCCACTTTTCTTTCCCAGGGAAAAGGGCCGGTCTTTGTCTCCAGGGGCTGTGGCCCTGAGTGGCCGGATGCCTGCAAAAATATCCGAACGGACGAGGATATGTCCAGACCCAACCTGCCCCCACCTCAAACCTGTGCTGCCCTGAAAGTCCTAAGGGAACCCTACAAACCTGACATCAGGAACCTGGGCTGGCCACTTTTCTTTCCCAGGGAAAAGGGCCGGTATTTGTCTCCAGGGGGCTGTGGCCCTGAGTGGCCCTGAGTGGCCGGCTGCCTGCAAAATATCCGAACGGACGAGGATATGTCCCAGACCCAACCTGCCCCCACCTCAAACCTGTGCTGCCCTGAAAGTCCTAAGGGAACCCTACAACTGACATCAGGAACCTGGGCTGGCCACTTTTCCTTTCCCAGGGAAAAGGGCCGGTCTTTGTCTCCAGGGGCTGTGGCCCTGAGTGGCCCTGAGTGGCCGGCTGCCTGCAAAATATCCGAACGGACGAGGATATGTCCCAGACCCAACCTGACCCCACCTCAAACCTGTGCTGCCCTGAAAGTCCTAAGGGAACCCTACAAACTGACATCAGGAACCTGGGCTGGCCACTTTTCTTTCCCAGGGAAAAGGGGCCGGTCTTTGTCTCCAGGGGCTGTGGCCCTGAGTGGCCGGCTGCCTGCAAAATATCCGAACGGACGAGGATATGTCCCAGACCCCAACCTGCCCCCCCTCAAACCTGTGCTGCCCTGAAAGTCCTAAGGGAACCCTACAAACTGACATCAGGAACCTGGGCTGGCCACTTTTCTTTCCCCGGGAAAAGGGCCGGTCTTTGTCTCCCAGGGGCTGTGGCCCTGAGTGGCCCTGAGTGGCCGGCTGCCTGCAAAATATCCAAACGGACGAGGATATGTCCCAGACCCAACCTGCCCCCACCTCAAACCTGTGCTGCCCTGAAAGTCCTAAGGGAACCCTACAAACTGACATCAGGAACCTGGGCTGGCCACTTTTCTTTCCCAGGGAAAAGGGCGGTCTTTGTCTCCAGGGGCTGTGGCCCTGAGTGGCCGGCTGCCTGCAAAATATCCGAACGGACGAGGATATGTCCCAGACCCAACCTGCCCCCACCTCAAACCTGTGCTGCCCTGAAAGTCCTAAGGGAACCCTACAAACTGACATCAGGAACCTGGGCTGGCCACTTTTCTTTCCCAGGGAAAAGGGCCGGTCTTTGTCTCCGGGGGCTGTGGCCCTGAGTGGCCGGCTGCCTGCAAAATATCCGAACGGGACGAGGATATGTCCCAGACCCAACCTGCCCCCACCTCAAACCTGTGCTGCCCTGAAAGTCCTAAGGGAACCCTACAAACTGACATCAGAACCAGGGCTGGCCACTTTTCTTTCCAGGGAAAAGGGCCGGTCTTTGTCTCCAGGGGCTGTGGCCCTGAGTGGCCGGCTGCCTGCAAAATATCCGAACGGACGAGGATATGTCCCAGACCCAACCTGCCCCCACCTCAAACCTGTGCTGCCCTGAAAGTCCTAAGGGAACCCTACAAACTGACATCAGGAAGCTGGGCTGGCCACTTTTCTTTCCCAGGGAAAAGGGCCGGTCTTTGTCTCCAGGGGCTGTGGCCCTGAGTGGCCGGCTGCCTGCAAAATATCCGAACGGACGAGGATATGTCCCAGACCCAACCTGCCCCCACCTCAAACCTGTGCTGCCCTGAAAGTCCTAAGGGAACCCTACAAACTGACATCAGGAACCTGGGCTGGCTACTTTTCTTTCCCAGGGAAAAGGGCGGTCTTTGTCTCCAGGGGCTGTCGCCGGCTGAGTGGCCCTGAGTGGCCGGCTGCCTGCAAAATATCCGAACGGACGAGGATATGTCCCAGACCCAACCTGCCCCCACCTCAAACCTGTGCTGCCCTGAAAGTCCTAAGGGAACCCTACAAACTGACATCAGGAAGCTGGGCTGGCCACTTTCTTTCCCAGGGAAAAGGGCCGGTCTTTGTCTCCAGGGGCTGTGGCCCTGAGTGGCCGGCTGCCTGCAAAATATCCGAACGGACGAGGATATGTCCCAGACCCAACCTGCCCTCACCTCAAACCTGTGCTGCCCTGAAAGTCCTAAGGGAACCCTACAAACTGACATCAGGAAGCTGGGCTGGCCACTTTTCTTTCCCAGGGAAAAGGGCCGGTCTTTGTCTCCAGGGGCTGTGGCCCTGAGTGGCCGGCTGCCTGCAAAATATCCGAACGGACGAGGATATATCCCAGACCCAACCTCCCTCACCTCAAACCTGTGCTGCCCTGAAAGTCCTAAGGGAACCCTACAAACTGACATCAGGAACCTGGGCTGGCCACTTTTCTTTCCCAGGGAAAAGGGCCGGTCTTTGTCTCCAGGGGCTGTGGCCCTGAGTGGCCGGATGCCTGCAAAATATCCGAACGGACGAGGATATGTCCCAGACCCAACCTGCCCCCACCTCAAACCTGTGCTGCCCTGAAAGTCCTAAGGGAACCCTACAAACTGACATCAGGAACCTGGGCTGGCCACTTTTCTTTCCCAGGGAAAAGGGCCGGTATTTGTCTCCAGGGGCTGTGGCCCTGAGTGGCCCTGAGTGGCCGGCTGCCTGCAAAATATCCGAACGGACGAGGGATATGTCCCAGACCCAACCTGCCCCCCACCTCAAACCTGTGCTGCCTGAAAGTCCTAAGGGAACCCTACAAACTGACATCAGGAACCTGGGCTGGCCACTTTTCCTTTCCCAGGGAAAAGGGCCGGTCTTTGTCTCCAGGGGCTGTGCCCTGAGTGGCCCCTGAGTGGGCCGGCTGCCTGCAAAATATCCGAACGGACGAGGATATGTCCCAGACCCAACCTGCCCCCACCTCAAACCTGTGCTGCCCTGAAAGTCCTAAGGGAACCCTACAAACTGACATCAGGAACCTGGGCTGGCCACTTTTCTTTCCCAGGGAAAAGGGCCGGTCTTTGTCTCAGGGGCTGTGGCCCTGAGTGGCCCGGCCTGCCTGCAAAATATCCGAACGGACGAGGATATGTCCCAGACCCAACCTGCCCCCCACCTCAAACCTGTGCTGCCCTGAAAGTCCTAAGGGAACCCTACAAACTGACATCAGGAACCTGGGCTGGCCACTTTTCTTTCCCAGGGAAAAGGGCCGGTCTTTGTCTCCAGGGGCTGTGGCCCTGAGTGGCCCTGAGTGGCCGGCTGCCTGCAAAATATCCGAACGGACGAGGATATGTCCCAGACCCAACCTGCCCCCACCTCAAACCTGTGCTGCCCTGAAAGTCCTAAGGGAACCCTTACAAACTGACATCAGGAACCTGGGCTGGCCACTTTTCTTTCCCAGGGAAAAGGGCCGGTCTTTGTCTCCAGGGGCTGTGGCCCTGAGTGGCCGGCTGCCTGCAAAATATCCGAACGGACGAGGATATGTCCCAGACCCAACCTGCCCCCACCTCAAACCTGTGCTGCCCTGAAAAGTCCTAAGGGAACCCTACAAACTGACATCAGGAACCTGGGCTGGCCACTTTTCTTTCCCAGGGAAAAGGGCCGGTCCTTTGTCTCCAGGGGCTGTGGCCCTGAGTGGCCGGCTGCCGCAAAATATCCGAACGGACGAGGATATGTCCCAGACCCAACCTGCCCCCACCTCAAACCTGTGCTGCCCTGAAAGTCCTAAGGGAACCCTACAAACTGACATCAGGAACCTGGGCTGGCTACTTTTCTTTCCCAGGGAAAAGGGCCGGTCTTTGTCTCCAGGGGCTGTGGCCCTGAGTGGCCGGCTGCCTGCAAAATATCCGAACGGACGAGGATATGTCCCAGACCCAACCTGCCCCCACCTCAAACCTGTGCTGCCCTGAAAGTCCTAAGGGAACCCTACAAACTGACATCAGGAACCTGGGCTGGCTACTTTTCTTTCCCAGGGAAAAGGGCCGGTCTTTGTCTCCAGGGGCTGTCGCCGGCTGAGTGGCCCTGAGTGGCCGGCCTGCCCTGCAAAATATCCGAACGGACGAGGATATGTCCCAGACCCAACCTGCCCCCACCTCAAACCTGTGCTGCCCTGAAAGTCCTAAGGGAACCCTACAAACTGACATCAGGAAGCTGGGCTGGCCCACTTTTCTTTCCCAGGGAAAAGGGCCGGTCTTTGTCTCCAGGGGCTGTGGCCCTGAGTGGCCGGCTGCCTGCAAAATATCCGAACGGACGAGGATATGTCCCAGACCCAACCTGCCCTCACCTCAAACCTGTGCTGCCCTGAAAGTCCTAAGGGAACCCTACAAACTGACATCAGGAAGCTGGGCTGGCCACTTTTCTTTCCCAGGGAAAAGGGCCGGTCTTTGTCTCCAGGGGCTGTGGCCCTGAGTGGCCGGCTGCCTGCAAAATATCCGAACGGACGAGGATATATCCCAGACCCAACCTGCCCTCACCTCAAACCTGTGCTGCCCTGAAAGTCCTAAGGGAACCCTACAAACTGACATCAGGAACCTGGGCTGGCCACTTTTCTTTCCCAGGGAAAAGGGCCGGTCTTTGTCTCCAGGGGCTGTGGCCCTGAGTGGCCGGATGCCTGCAAAATATCCGAACGGACGAGGATATGTCCCAGACCCAACCTGCCCCCACCTCAAACCTGTGCTGCCCTGAAAGTCCTAAGGGAACCCTACAAACTGACATCAGGAACCTGGGCTGGCCACTTTTCTTTCCCAGGGAAAAGGGCCGGTATTTGTCTCCAGGGGCTGTGGCCCTGAGTGGCCCTGAGTGGCCGGCTGCCTGCAAAATATCCGAACGGACGAGGATATGTCCCAGACCCAACCTGCCCCCACCTCAAACCTGTGCTGCCCTGAAAGTCCTAAGGGAACCCTACAAACTGACATCAGGAACCTGGGCTGGCCACTTTTCTTTCCCAGGGAAAAGGGCCGGTCTTTGTCTCCAGGGGCTGTGGCCCTGAGTGGCCCTGAGTGGCCGGCTGCCTGCAAAATATCCGAACGGACGAGGATATGTCCCAGACCCAACCTGCCCCCACCTCAAACCTGTGCTGCCCTGAAAGTCCTAAGGGAACCCTACAAACTGACATCAGGAACCTGGGCTGGCCACTTTTCTTTCCCAGGGAAAAGGGCCGGTCTTTGTCTCCAGGGGCTGTGGCCCTGAGTGGCCGGCTGCCTGCAAAATATCCGAACGGACGAGGATATGTCCCAGACCCAACCTGCCCCCACCTCAAACCTGTGCTGCCCTGAAAGTCCTAAGGGAACCCTACAAACTGACATCAGGAACCTGGGCTGGCCACTTTTCTTTCCCAGGGAAAAGGGCCGGTCTTTGTCTCCAGGGGCTGTGGCCCTGAGTGGCCCTGAGTGGCCGGCTGCCTGCAAAATATCCGAACGGACGAGGATATGTCCCAGACCCAACCTGCCCCCACCTCAAACCTGTGCTACCCTGAAAGTCCTAAGGGAACCCTACAAACTGACATCAGGAACCTGGGCTGGCCACTTTTCTTTCCCAGGGAAAAGGGCTGGTCTTTGTCTCCAGGGGCTGTGGCCCTGAGTGGCCGGCTGCCTGCAAAATATCCGAACGGACGAGGATATGTCCCAGACCCAACCTGCCCCCACCTCAAACCTGTGCTGCCCTGAAAGTCCTAAGGGAACCCTACAAACTGACATCAGGAAGCTGGGCTGGCCACTTTTCTTTCCAGGGAAAAGGGCCGGTCTTTGTCTCCAGGGGCTGTGGCCCTGAGTGGCCGGCTGCCTGCAAAATATCCGAACGGACGAGGATATGTCCCAGACCCAACCTGCCCCCACCTCAAACCTGTGCTGCCCTGAAAGTCCTAAGGGAACCCTACAAACTGACATCAGGAAGCTGGGCTGGCCACTTTTCTTTCCCAGGGAAAAGGGCCGGTCTTTGTCTCCAGGGGCTGTGGCCCTGAGTGGCCGGCTGCCTGCAAAATATCCGAACGGACGAGGATATGTCCCAGACCCAACCTGCCCCCACCTCAAACCTGTGCTGCCCTGAAAGTCCTAAGGGAACCCTACAAACTGACATCAGGAACCTGGGCTGGCCACTTTTCTTTCCCAGGGAAAAGGGCCGGTCTTTGTCTCCAGGGGCTGTGGCCCTGAGTGGCCGGCTGCCTGCAAAATATCCGAACGGACGAGGATATGTCCCAGACCCAACCTGCCCCCACCTCAAACCTGTGCTGCCCTGAAAGTCCTAAGGGAACCCTACAAACTGACATCAGGAAGCTGGGCTGGCCACTTTTCTTTCCCAGGGAAAAGGGCGGTCTTTGTCTCCAGGGCTGTGGCCGGCTGAGTGGCCCTGAGTGGCCGGCTGCCTGCAAAATATCCGAACGGACGAGGATATGTCCCAGACCCAACCTGCCCCCACCTCAAACCTGTGCTGCCCTGAAAGTCCTAAGGGAACCCTACAAACTGACATCAGGAAGCTGGGCTGGCCACTTTTCTTTCCCAGGGAAAAGGGCCGGTCTTTGTCTCCAGGGGCTGTGGCCCTGAGTGGCCGGCTGCCTGCAAAATATCCGAACGGACGAGGATATGTCCCAGACCCAACCTGCCCTCACCTCAAACCTGTGCTGCCCTGAAAGTCCTAAGGGAACCCTACAAACTGACATCAGGAACCTGGGCTGGCCACTTTTCTTTCCCAGGGAAAAGGGCCGGTCTTTGTCTCCAGGGGCTGTGGCCCTGAGTGGCCGGATGCCTGCAAAATATCCGAACGGACGAGGATATGTCCCAGACCCAACCTGCCCCCACCTCAAACCTGTGCTGCCCTGAAAGTCCTAAGGGAACCCTACAAACTGACATCAGGAACCTGGGCTGGCCACTTTTCTTTCCCAGGGAAAAGGGCCGGTCTTTGTCTCCAGGGGCTGTGGCCCTGAGTGGCCGGCTGCCTGCAAAATATCCGAACGGACGAGGATATGTCCCAGACCCAACCTGCCCCCACCTCAAACCTGTGCTGCCCTGAAAGTCCTAAGGGAACCCTACAAACTGACATCAGGAAGCTGGGCTGGCCACTTTTCTTTCCCAGGGAAAAGGGCCGGTCTTTGTCTCCAGGGGCTGTGGCCCTGAGTGGCCGGCTGCCTGCAAAATATCCGAACGGACGAGGATATGTCCCAGACCCAACCTGCCCCCACCTCAAACCTGTGCTGCCCTGAAAGTCCTAAGGGAACCCTACAAACTGACATCAGGAACCTGGGCTGGCCACTTTTCTTTCCCAGGGAAAAGGGCCGGTCTTTGTCTCCAGGGGCTGTGGCCCTGAGTGGCCGGCTGCCTGCAAAATATCCGAACGGACGAGGATATGTCCCAGACCCAACCTGCCCCCACCTCAAACCTGTGCTGCCCTGAAAGTCCTAAGGGAACCCTACAAACTGACATCAGGAACCTGGGCTGGCCACTTTTCTTTCCCAGGGAAAAGGGCCGGTCTTTGTCTCCAGGGGCTGTGGCCCTGAGTGGCCGGCTGCCTGCAAAATATCCGAACGGACGAGGATATGTCCCAGACCCAACCTGCCCCCACCTCAAACCTGTGCTGCCCTGAAAGTCCTAAGGGAACCCTACAAACTGACATCAGGAAGCTGGGCTGGCCACTTTTCTTTCCCAGGGAAAAGGGCCGGTCTTTGTCTCCAGGGGCTGTGGCCCTGAGTGGCCGGCTGCCTGCAAAATATCCGAACGGACGAGGATATGTCCCAGACCCAACCTGCCCCCACCTCAAACCTGTGCTGCCCTGAAAGTCCTAAGGGAACCCTACAAACTGACATCAGGAACCTGGGCTGGCTACTTTTCTTTCCCAGGGAAAAGGGCCGGTCTTTGTCTCCAGGGGCTGTCGCCGGCTGAGTGGCCCTGAGTGGGCGGCTGCCTGCAAAATATCCGAACGGACGAGGATATGTCCCAGACCCAACCTGCCCCCACCTCAAACCTGTGCTGCCCTGAAAGTCCTAAGGGAACCCTACAAACTGACATCAGGAACCTGGGCTGGCCACTTTTCTTTCCCAGGGAAAAGGGCCGGTCTTTGTCTCCAGGGGCTGTGGCCCTGAGTGGCCGGCTGCCTGCAAAATATCCGAACGGACGAGGATATGTCCCAGACCCAACCTGCCCCCACCTCAAACCTGTGCTGCCCTGAAAGTCCTAAGGGAACCCTACAAACTGACATCAGGAACCTGGGCTGGCCACTTTTCTTTCCCAGGGAAAAGGGCCGGTCTTTGTCTCCAGGGGCTGTGGCCCTGAGTGGCCGGATGCCTGCAAAATATCCGAACGGACGAGGATATATCCCAGACCCAACCTGCCCTCACCTCAAACCTGTGCTGCCCTGAAAGTCCTAAGGGAACCCTACAAACTGACATCAGGAACCTGGGCTGGCCACTTTTCTTTCCCAGGGAAAAGGGCCGGTCTTTGTCTCCAGGGGCTGTGGCCCTGAGTGGCCGGATGCCTGCAAAATATCCGAACGGACGAGGATATGTCCCAGACCCAACCTGCCCCCACCTCAAACCTGTGCTGCCCTGAAAGTCCTAAGGGAACCCTACAAACTGACATCAGGAACCTGGGCTGGCCACTTTTCTTTCCCAGGGAAAAGGGCCGGTATTTGTCTCCAGGGGCTGTGGCCCTGAGTGGCCCTGAGTGGCCGGCTGCCTGCAAAATATCCGAACGGACGAGGATATGTCCCAGACCCAACCTGCCCCCACCTCAAACCTGTGCTGCCCTGAAAGTCCTAAGGGAACCCTACAAACTGACATCAGGAAGCTGGGCTGGCCACTTTTCTTTCCCAGGGAAAAGGGCCGGTCTTTGTCTCCAGGGGCTGTGGCCCTGAGTGGCCGGCTGCCTGCAAAATATCCGAACGGACGAGGATATGTCCCAGACCCAACCTGCCCCCACCTCAAACCTGTGCTGCCCTGAAAGTCCTAAGGGAACCCTACAAACTGACATCAGGAACCTGGGCTGGCCACTTTTCTTTCCCAGGGAAAAGGGCCGGTCTTTGTCTCCAGGGGCTGTGGCCCTGAGTGGCCCTGAGTGGCCGGCTGCCTGCAAAATATCCGAACGGACGAGGATATGTCCCAGACCCAACCTGCCCCCACCTCAAACCTGTGCTGCCCTGAAAGTCCTAAGGGAACCCTACAAACTGACATCAGGAACCTGGGCTGGCCACTTTTCTTTCCCAGGGAAAAGGGCCGGTCTTTGTCTCCAGGGGCTGTGGCCCTGAGTGGCCGGCTGCCTGCAAAATATCCGAACGGACGAGGATATGTCCCAGACCCAACCTGCCCCCACCTCAAACCTGTGCTGCCCTGAAAGTCCTAAGGGAACCCTACAAACTGACATCAGGAACCTGGGCTGGCCACTTTTCTTTCCCAGGGAAAAGGGCCGGTCTTTGTCTCCAGGGGCTGTGGCCCTGAGTGGCCCTGAGTGGCCGGCTGCCTGCAAAATATCCGAACGGACGAGGATATGTCCCAGACCCAACCTGCCCCCACCTCAAACCTGTGCTGCCCTGAAAGTCCTAAGGGAACCCTACAAACTGACATCAGGAACCTGGGCTGGCCACTTTTCTTTCCCAGGGAAAAGGGCTGGTCTTTGTCTCCAGGGGCTGTGGCCCTGAGTGGCCGGCTGCCTGCAAAATATCCGAACGGACGAGGATATGTCCCAGACCCAACCTGCCCCCACCTCAAACCTGTGCTGCCCTGAAAGTCCTAAGGGAACCCTACAAACTGACATCAGGAAGCTGGGCTGGCCACTTTTCTTTCCCAGGGAAAAGGGCCGGTCTTTGTCTCCAGGGGCTGTGGCCCTGAGTGGCCGGCTGCCTGCAAAATATCCGAACGGACGAGGATATGTCCCAGACCCAACCTGCCCCCACCTCAAACCTGTGCTGCCCTGAAAGTCCTAAGGGAACCCTACAAACTGACATCAGGAACCTGGGCTGGCCACTTTTCTTTCCCAGGGAAAAGGGCCGGTCTTTGTCTCCAGGGGCTGTGGCCCTGAGTGGCCGGCTGCCTGCAAAATATCCGAACGGACGAGGATATGTCCCAGACCCAACCTGCCCCCACCTCAAACCTGTGCTGCCCTGAAAGTCCTAAGGGAACCCTACAAACTGACATCAGGAACCTGGGCTGGCCACTTTTCTTTCCCAGGGAAAAGGGCCGGTCTTTGTCTCCAGGGGCTGTGGCCCTGAGTGGCCGGCTGCCTGCAAAATATCCGAACGGACGAGGATATGTCCCAGACCCAACCTGCCCCCACCTCAAACCTGTGCTGCCCTGAAAGTCCTAAGGGAACCCTACAAACTGACATCAGGAACCTGGGCTGGCCACTTTTCTTTCCCAGGGAAAAGGGCCGGTCTTTGTCTCCAGGGGCTGTGGCCCTGAGTGGCCGGCTGCCTGCAAAATATCCGAACGGACGAGGATATGTCCCAGACCCAACCTGCCCCCACCTCAAACCTGTGCTGCCCTGAAAGTCCTAAGGGAACCCTACAAACTGACATCAGGAACCTGGGCTGGCTACTTTTCTTTCCCAGGGAAAAGGGCCGGTCTTTGTCTCCAGGGGCTGTCGCCGGCTGAGTGGCCCTGAGTGGGCGGCTGCCTGCAAAATATCCGAACGGACGAGGATATGTCCCAGACCCAACCTGCCCCCACCTCAAACCTGTGCTGCCCTGAAAGTCCTAAGGGAACCCTACAAACTGACATCAGGAACCTGGGCTGGCCACTTTTCTTTCCCAGGGAAAAGGGCCGGTCTTTGTCTCCAGGGGCTGTGGCCCTGAGTGGCCGGCTGCCTGCAAAATATCCGAACGGACGAGGATATGTCCCAGACCCAACCTGCCCCCACCTCAAACCTGTGCTGCCCTGAAAGTCCTAAGGGAACCCTACAAACTGACATCAGGAACCTGGGCTGGCTACTTTTCTTTCCCAGGGAAAAGGGCCGGTCTTTGTCTCCAGGGGCTGTCGCCGGCTGAGTGGCCCTGAGTGGCCGGCTGCCTGCAAAATATCCGAACGGACGAGGATATGTCCCAGACCCAACCTGCCCCCACCTCAAACCTGTGCTGCCCTGAAAGTCCTAAGGGAACCCTACAAACTGACATCAGGAACCTGGGCTGGCCACTTTTCTTTCCCAGGGAAAAGGGCCGGTCTTTGTCTCCGGCGGCTGTGGCCCTGAGTGGCCGGCTGCCTGCAAAATATCCGAACGGACGAGGATATGTCCCAGACCCAACCTGCCCTCACCTCAAACCTGTGCTGCCCTGAAAGTCCTAAGGGAACCCTACAAACTGACATCAGGAACCTGGGCTGGCCCCTTTTCTTTCCCAGGGAAAAGGGCCGGTCTTTGTCTCCAGGGGCTGTGGCCCTGAGTGGCCGGCTGCCTGCAAAATATCCGAACGGACGAGGATATATCCCAGACCCAACCTGCCCTCACCTCAAACCTGTGCTGCCCTGAAAGTCCTCAGGGAACCCTACAAACTGACATCAGGAACCTGGGCTGGCCACTTTTCTTTCCCAGGGAAAAGGGCCGGTATTTGTCTCCAGGGGCTGTGGCCCTGAGTGGCCCTGAGTGGCCGGCTGCCTGCAAAATATCCGAACGGACGAGGATATGTCCCAGACCCAACCTGCCCCCACCTCAAACCTGTGCTGCCCTGAAAGTCCTAAGGGAACCCTACAAACTGACATCAGGAACCTGGGCTGGCCACTTTTCTTTCCCAGGGAAAAGGGCCGGTCTTTGTCTCCAGGGGCTGTGGCCCTGAGTGGCCCTGAGTGGCCGGCTGCCTGCAAAATATCCGAACGGACGAGGATATGTCCCAGACCCAACCTGCCCCCACCTCAAACCTGTGCTGCCCTGAAAGTCCTAAGGGAACCCTACAAACTGACATCAGGAACCTGGGCTGGCCACTTTTCTTTCCCAGGGAAAAGGGCCGGTCTTTGTCTCCAGGGGCTGTGGCCCTGAGTGGCCGGCTGCCTGCAAAATATCCGAACGGACGAGGATATGTCCCAGACCCAACCTGCCCCCACCTCAAACCTGTGCTGCCCTGAAAGTCCTAAGGGAACCCTACAAACTGACATCAGGAACCTGGGCTGGCCACTTTTCTTTCCCAGGGAAAAGGGCTGGTCTTTGTCTCCAGGGGCTGTGGCCCTGAGTGGCCCTGAGTGGGCGGCTGCCTGCAAAATATCCGAACGGACGAGGATATGTCCCAGACCCAACCTGCCCCCACCTCAAACCTGTGCTGCCCTGAAAGTCCTAAGGGAACCCTACAAACTGACATCAGGAACCTGGGCTGGCCACTTTTCTTTCCCAGGGAAAAGGGCTGGTCTTTGTCTCCAGGGGCTGTGGCCCTGAGTGGCCGGCTGCCTGCAAAATATCCGAACGGACGAGGATATGTCCCAGACCCAACCTGCCCCCACCTCAAACCTGTGCTGCCCTGAAAGTCCTAAGGGAACCCTACAAACTGACATCAGGAAGCTGGGCTGGCCACTTTTCTTTCCCAGGGAAAAGGGCCGGTCTTTGTCTCCAGGGGCTGTGGCCCTGAGTGGCCGGCTGCCTGCAAAATATCCGAACGGACGAGGATATGTCCCAGACCCAACCTGCCCCCACCTCAAACCTGTGCTGCCCTGAAAGTCCTAAGGGAACCCTACAAACTGACATCAGGAACCTGGGCTGGCCACTTTTCTTTCCCAGGGAAAAGGGCCGGTCTTTGTCTCCAGGGGCTGTGGCCCTGAGTGGCCGGCTGCCTGCAAAATATCCGAACGGACGAGGATATGTCCCAGACCCAACCTGCCCCCACCTCAAACCTGTGCTGCCCTGAAAGTCCTAAGGGAACCCTACAAACTGACATCAGGAACCTGGGCTGGCCACTTTTCTTTCCCAGGGAAAAGGGCCGGTCTTTGTCTCCAGGGGCTGTGGCCCTGAGTGGCCGGCTGCCTGCAAAATATCCGAACGGACGAGGATATGTCCCAGACCCAACCTGCCCCCACCTCAAACCTGTGCTGCCCTGAAAGTCCTAAGGGAACCCTACAAACTGACATCAGGAACCTGGGCTGGCCACTTTTCTTTCCCAGGGAAAAGGGCCGGTCTTTGTCTCCAGGGGCTGTGGCCCTGAGTGGCCGGCTGCCTGCAAAATATCCGAACGGACGAGGATATGTCCCAGACCCAACCTGCCCCCACCTCAAACCTGTGCTGCCCTGAAAGTCCTAAGGGAACCCTACAAACTGACATCAGGAACCTGGGCTGGCTACTTTTCTTTCCCAGGGAAAAGGGCCGGTCTTTGTCTCCAGGGGCTGTCGCCGGCTGAGTGGCCCTGAGTGGGCGGCTGCCTGCAAAATATCCGAACGGACGAGGATATGTCCCAGACCCAACCTGCCCCCACCTCAAACCTGTGCTGCCCTGAAAGTCCTAAGGGAACCCTACAAACTGACATCAGGAACCTGGGCTGGCCACTTTTCTTTCCCAGGGAAAAGGGCCGGTCTTTGTCTCCAGGGGCTGTGGCCCTGAGTGGCCGGCTGCCTGCAAAATATCCGAACGGACGAGGATATGTCCCAGACCCAACCTGCCCCCACCTCAAACCTGTGCTGCCCTGAAAGTCCTAAGGGAACCCTACAAACTGACATCAGGAACCTGGGCTGGCTACTTTTCTTTCCCAGGGAAAAGGGCCGGTCTTTGTCTCCAGGGGCTGTCGCCGGCTGAGTGGCCCTGAGTGGCCGGCTGCCTGCAAAATATCCGAACGGACGAGGATATGTCCCAGACCCAACCTGCCCCCACCTCAAACCTCTGCTGCCCTGAAAGTCCTAAGGGAACCCTACAAACTGACATCAGGAACCTGGGCTGGCCACTTTTCTTTCCCAGGGAAAAGGGCCGGTCTTTGTCTCCGGCGGCTGTGGCCCTGAGTGGCCGGCTGCCTGCAAAATATCCGAACGGACGAGGATATGTCCCAGACCCAACCTGCCCTCACCTCAAACCTGTGCTGCCCTGAAAGTCCTAAGGGAACCCTACAAACTGACATCAGGAACCTGGGCTGGCCCCTTTTCTTTCCCAGGGAAAAGGGCCGGTCTTTGTCTCCAGGGGCTGTGGCCCTGAGTGGCCGGCTGCCTGCAAAATATCCGAACGGACGAGGATATATCCCAGACCCAACCTGCCCTCACCTCAAACCTGTGCTGCCCTGAAAGTCCTCAGGGAACCCTACAAACTGACATCAGGAACCTGGGCTGGCCACTTTTCTTTCCCAGGGAAAAGGGCCGGTCTTTGTCTCCAGGGGCTGTGGCCCTGAGTGGCCCTCAGTGGCCGGCTGCCTGCAAAATATCCGAACGGACGAGGATATGTCCCAGACCCAACCTGCCCCCACCTCAAACCTGTGCTGCCCTGAAAGTCCTAAGGGAACCCTACAAACTGACATCAGGAACCTGGGCTGGCCACTTTTCTTTCCCAGGGAAAAGGGCCGGTCTTTGTCTCCAGGGGCTGTGGCCCTGAGTGGCCGGCTGCCTGCAAAATATCCGAACGGACGAGGATATGTCCCAGACCCAACCTGCCCTCACCTCAAACCTGTGCTGCCCTGAAAGTCCTAAGGGAACCCTACAAACTGACATCAGGAACCTGGGCTGGCCACTTTTCTTTCCCAGGGAAAAGGGCCGGTCTTTGTCTCCAGGGGCTGTGGCCCTGAGTGGCCGGATGCCTGCAAAATATCCGAACGGACGAGGATATGTCCCAGACCCAACCTGCCCCCACCTCAAACCTGTGCTGCCCTGAAAGTCCTAAGGGAACCCTACAAACTGACATCAGGAACCTGGGCTGGCCACTTTTCTTTCCCAGGGAAAAGGGCCGGTCTTTGTCTCCAGGGGCTGTGGCCCTGAGTGGCCCTGAGTGGCCGGCTGCCTGCAAAATATCCGAACGGACGAGGATATGTCCCAGACCCAACCTGCCCCCACCTCAAACCTGTGCTGCCCTGAAAGTCCTAAGGGAACCCTACAAACTGACATCAGGAACCTGGGCTGGCCACTTTTCTTTCCCAGGGAAAAGGGCCGGTCTTTGTCTCCAGGGGCTGTGGCCCTGAGTGGCCGGCTGCCTGCAAAATATCCGAACGGACGAGGATATGTCCCAGACCCAACCTGCCCCCACCTCAAACCTGTGCTGCCCTGAAAGTCCTAAGGGAACCCTACAAACTGACATCAGGAACCTGGGCTGGCCACTTTTCTTTCCCAGGGAAAAGGGCTGGTCTTTGTCTCCAGGGGCTGTGGCCCTGAGTGGCCCTGAGTGGCCGGCTGCCTGCAAAATATCCGAACGGACGAGGATATGTCCCAGACCCAACCTGCCCCCACCTCAAACCTGTGCTGCCCTGAAAGTCCTAAGGGAACCCTACAAACTGACATCAGGAACCTGGGCTGGCCACTTTTCTTTCCCAGGGAAAAGGGCTGGTCTTTGTCTCCAGGGGCTGTGGCCCTGAGTGGCCGGCTGCCTGCAAAATATCCGAACGGACGAGGATATGTCCCAGACCCAACCTGCCCCCACCTCAAACCTGTGCTGCCCTGAAAGTCCTAAGGGAACCCTACAAACTGACATCAGGAAGCTGGGCTGGCCACTTTTCTTTCCCAGGGAAAAGGGCCGGTCTTTGTCTCCAGGGGCTGTGGCCCTGAGTGGCCGGCTGCCTGCAAAATATCCGAACGGACGAGGATATGTCCCAGACCCAACCTGCCCCCACCTCAAACCTGTGCTGCCCTGAAAGTCCTAAGGGAACCCTACAAACTGACATCAGGAACCTGGGCTGGCCACTTTTCTTTCCCAGGGAAAAGGGCCGGTCTTTGTCTCCAGGGGCTGTGGCCCTGAGTGGCCGGCTGCCTGCAAAATATCCGAACGGACGAGGATATGTCCCAGACCCAACCTGCCCCCACCTCAAACCTGTGCTGCCCTGAAAGTCCTAAGGGAACCCTACAAACTGACATCAGGAAGCTGGGCTGGCCACTTTTCTTTCCCAGGGAAAAGGGCCGGTCTTTGTCTCCAGGGGCTGTGGCCCTGAGTGGCCGGCTGCCTGCAAAATATCCGAACGGACGAGGATATGTCCCAGACCCAACCTGCCCCCACCTCAAACCTGTGCTGCCCTGAAAGTCCTAAGGGAACCCTACAAACTGACATCAGGAAGCTGGGCTGGCCACTTTTCTTTCCCAGGGAAAAGGGCCGGTCTTTGTCTCCAGGGGCTGTGGCCCTGAGTGGCCGGCTGCCTGCAAAATATCCGAACGGACGAGGATATGTCCCAGACCCAACCTGCCCCCACCTCAAACCTGTGCTGCCCTGAAAGTCCTAAGGGAACCCTACAAACTGACATCAGGAACCTGGGCTGGCTACTTTTCTTTCCCAGGGAAAAGGGCCGGTCTTTGTCTCCAGGGGCTGTCGCCGGCTGAGTGGCCCTGAGTGGGCGGCTGCCTGCAAAATATCCGAACGGACGAGGATATGTCCCAGACCCAACCTGCCCCCACCTCAAACCTGTGCTGCCCTGAAAGTCCTAAGGGAACCCTACAAACTGACATCAGGAACCTGGGCTGGCCACTTTTCTTTCCCAGGGAAAAGGGCCGGTCTTTGTCTCCAGGGGCTGTGGCCCTGAGTGGCCGGCTGCCTGCAAAATATCCGAACGGACGAGGATATGTCCCAGACCCAACCTGCCCCCACCTCAAACCTGTGCTGCCCTGAAAGTCCTAAGGGAACCCTACAAACTGACATCAGGAACCTGGGCTGGCTACTTTTCTTTCCCAGGGAAAAGGGCCGGTCTTTGTCTCCAGGGGCTGTCGCCGGCTGAGTGGCCCTGAGTGGCCGGCTGCCTGCAAAATATCCGAACGGACGAGGATATGTCCCAGACCCAACCTGCCCCCACCTCAAACCTCTGCTGCCCTGAAAGTCCTAAGGGAACCCTACAAACTGACATCAGGAACCTGGGCTGGCCACTTTTCTTTCCCAGGGAAAAGGGCCGGTCTTTGTCTCCGGCGGCTGTGGCCCTGAGTGGCCGGCTGCCTGCAAAATATCCGAACGGACGAGGATATGTCCCAGACCCAACCTGCCCTCACCTCAAACCTGTGCTGCCCTGAAAGTCCTAAGGGAACCCTACAAACTGACATCAGGAACCTGGGCTGGCCCCTTTTCTTTCCCAGGGAAAAGGGCCGGTCTTTGTCTCCAGGGGCTGTGGCCCTGAGTGGCCGGCTGCCTGCAAAATATCCGAACGGACGAGGATATATCCCAGACCCAACCTGCCCTCACCTCAAACCTGTGCTGCCCTGAAAGTCCTCAGGGAACCCTACAAACTGACATCAGGAACCTGGGCTGGCCACTTTTCTTTCCCAGGGAAAAGGGCCGGTCTTTGTCTCCAGGGGCTGTGGCCCTGAGTGGCCCTCAGTGGCCGGCTGCCTGCAAAATATCCGAACGGACGAGGATATGTCCCAGACCCAACCTGCCCCCACCTCAAACCTGTGCTGCCCTGAAAGTCCTAAGGGAACCCTACAAACTGACATCAGGAACCTGGGCTGGCCACTTTTCTTTCCCAGGGAAAAGGGCCGGTCTTTGTCTCCAGGGGCTGTGGCCCTGAGTGGCCGGCTGCCTGCAAAATATCCGAACGGACGAGGATATGTCCCAGACCCAACCTGCCCTCACCTCAAACCT
The DNA here is from genome assembly GCF_031753505.1 of Anomalospiza imberbis. Lineage (NCBI taxonomy): Eukaryota > Metazoa > Chordata > Aves > Passeriformes > Viduidae > Anomalospiza > Anomalospiza imberbis. The sequence goes on from NW_027100268.1 coordinate 22,431, forward strand.
GTGCTGCCCTGAAAGTCCTAAGGGAACCCTACAAACTGACATCAGGAAGCTGGGCTGGCCACTTTTCTTTCCCAGGGAAAAGGGCCGGTCTTTGTCTCCAGGGGCTGTGGCCCTGAGTGGCCGGCTGCCTGCAAAATATCCGAACGGACGAGGATATGTCCCAGACCCAACCTGCCCCCACCTCAAACCTGTGCTGCCCTGAAAGTCCTAAGGGAACCCTACAAACTGACATCAGGAACCTGGGCTGGCCACTTTTCTTTCCCAGGGAAAAGGGCCGGTCTTTGTCTCCAGGGGCTGTGGCCCTGAGTGGCCGGCTGCCTGCAAAATATCCGAACGGACGAGGATATGTCCCAGACCCAACCTGCCCCCACCTCAAACCTGTGCTGCCCTGAAAGTCCTAAGGGAACCCTACAAACTGACATCAGGAACCTGGGCTGGCCACTTTTCTTTCCCAGGGAAAAGGGCCGGTCTTTGTCTCCAGGGGCTGTGGCCCTGAGTGGCCGGCTGCCTGCAAAATATCCGAACGGACGAGGATATGTCCCAGACCCAACCTGCCCCCACCTCAAACCTGTGCTGCCCTGAAAGTCCTAAGGGAACCTTACAAACTGACATCAGGAACCTGGGCTGGCCACTTTTCTTTCCCAGGGAAAAGGGCCGGTCTTTGTCTCCAGGGGCTGTGGCCCTGAGTGGCCGGCTGCCTGCAAAATATCCGAACGGACGAGGATATGTCCCAGACCCAACCTGCCCCCACCTCAAACCTGTGCTGCCCTGAAAGTCCTAAGGGAACCCTACAAACTGACATCAGGAACCTGGGCTGGCTACTTTTCTTTCCCAGGGAAAAGGGCCGGTCTTTGTCTCCAGGGGCTGTCGCCGGCTGAGTGGCCCTGAGTGGCCGGCTGCCTGCAAAATATCCGAACGGACGAGGATATGTCCCAGACCCAACCTGCCCCCACCTCAAACCTGTGCTGCCCTGAAAGTCCTAAGGGAACCCTACAAACTGACATCAGGAACCTGGGCTGGCCACTTTTCTTTCCCAGGGAAAAGGGCCGGTCTTTGTCTCCAGGGGCTGTGGCCCTGAGTGGCCGGCTGCCTGCAAAATATCCGAACGGACGAGGATATGTCCCAGACCCAACCTGCCCCCACCTCAAACCTGTGCTGCCCTGAAAGTCCTAAGGGAACCCTACAAACTGACATCAGGAACCTGGGCTGGCTACTTTTCTTTCCCAGGGAAAAGGGCCGGTCTTTGTCTCCAGGGGCTGTCGCCGGCTGAGTGGCCCTGAGTGGCCGGCTGCCTGCAAAATATCCGAACGGACGAGGATATGTCCCAGACCCAACCTGCCCCCACCTCAAACCTGTGCTGCCCTGAAAGTCCTAAGGGAACCCTACAAACTGACATCAGGAACCTGGGCTGGCCACTTTTCTTTCCCAGGGAAAAGGGCCGGTCTTTGTCTCCGGCGGCTGTGGCCCTGAGTGGCCGGCTGCCTGCAAAATATCCGAACGGACGAGGATATGTCCCAGACCCAACCTGCCCTCACCTCAAACCTGTGCTGCCCTGAAAGTCCTAAGGGAACCCTACAAACTGACATCAGGAACCTGGGCTGGCCCCTTTTCTTTCCCAGGGAAAAGGGCCGGTCTTTGTCTCCAGGGGCTGTGGCCCTGAGTGGCCGGCTGCCTGCAAAATATCCGAACGGACGAGGATATATCCCAGACCCAACCTGCCCTCACCTCAAACCTGTGCTGCCCTGAAAGTCCTCAGGGAACCCTACAAACTGACATCAGGAACCTGGGCTGGCCACTTTTCTTTCCCAGGGAAAAGGGCCGGTATTTGTCTCCAGGGGCTGTGGCCCTGAGTGGCCCTGAGTGGCCGGCTGCCTGCAAAATATCCGAACGGACGAGGATATGTCCCAGACCCAACCTGCCCCCACCTCAAACCTGTGCTGCCCTGAAAGTCCTAAGGGAACCCTACAAACTGACATCAGGAAGCTGGGCTGGCCACTTTTCTTTCCCAGGGAAAAGGGCCGGTCTTTGTCTCCAGGGGCTGTGGCCCTGAGTGGCCGGCTGCCTGCAAAATATCCGAACGGACGAGGATATGTCCCAGACCCAACCTGCCCCCACCTCAAACCTGTGCTGCCCTGAAAGTCCTAAGGGAACCCTACAAACTGACATCAGGAACCTGGGCTGGCTACTTTTCTTTCCCAGGGAAAAGGGCCGGTCTTTGTCTCCAGGGGCTGTCGCCGGCTGAGTGGCCCTGAGTGGGCGGCTGCCTGCAAAATATCCGAACGGACGAGGATATGTCCCAGACCCAACCTGCCCCCACCTCAAACCTGTGCTGCCCTGAAAGTCCTAAGGGAACCCTACAAACTGACATCAGGAACCTGGGCTGGCCACTTTTCTTTCCCAGGGAAAAGGGCCGGTCTTTGTCTCCAGGGGCTGTGGCCCTGAGTGGCCGGCTGCCTGCAAAATATCCGAACGGACGAGGATATGTCCCAGACCCAACCTGCCCCCACCTCAAACCTGTGCTGCCCTGAAAGTCCTAAGGGAACCCTACAAACTGACATCAGGAACCTGGGCTGGCTACTTTTCTTTCCCAGGGAAAAGGGCCGGTCTTTGTCTCCAGGGGCTGTCGCCGGCTGAGTGGCCCTGAGTGGCCGGCTGCCTGCAAAATATCCGAACGGACGAGGATATGTCCCAGACCCAACCTGCCCCCACCTCAAACCTCTGCTGCCCTGAAAGTCCTAAGGGAACCCTACAAACTGACATCAGGAACCTGGGCTGGCCACTTTTCTTTCCCAGGGAAAAGGGCCGGTCTTTGTCTCCGGCGGCTGTGGCCCTGAGTGGCCGGCTGCCTGCAAAATATCCGAACGGACGAGGATATGTCCCAGACCCAACCTGCCCTCACCTCAAACCTGTGCTGCCCTGAAAGTCCTAAGGGAACCCTACAAACTGACATCAGGAACCTGGGCTGGCCCCTTTTCTTTCCCAGGGAAAAGGGCCGGTCTTTGTCTCCAGGGGCTGTGGCCCTGAGTGGCCGGCTGCCTGCAAAATATCCGAACGGACGAGGATATATCCCAGACCCAACCTGCCCTCACCTCAAACCTGTGCTGCCCTGAAAGTCCTAAGGGAACCCTACAAACTGACATCAGGAACCTGGGCTGGCCACTTTTCTTTCCCAGGGAAAAGGGCCGGTCTTTGTCTCCAGGGGCTGTGGCCCTGAGTGGCCCTCAGTGGCCGGCTGCCTGCAAAATATCCGAACGGACGAGGATATGTCCCAGACCCAACCTGCCCCCACCTCAAACCTGTGCTGCCCTGAAAGTCCTAAGGGAACCCTACAAACTGACATCAGGAACCTGGGCTGGCCACTTTTCTTTCCCAGGGAAAAGGGCCGGTCTTTGTCTCCAGGGGCTGTGGCCCTGAGTGGCCGGCTGCCTGCAAAATATCCGAACGGACGAGGATATGTCCCAGACCCAACCTGCCCTCACCTCAAACCTGTGCTGCCCTGAAAGTCCTAAGGGAACCCTACAAACTGACATCAGGAACCTGGGCTGGCCACTTTTCTTTCCCAGGGAAAAGGGCCGGTCTTTGTCTCCAGGGGCTGTGGCCCTGAGTGGCCGGATGCCTGCAAAATATCCGAACGGACGAGGATATGTCCCAGACCCAACCTGCCCCCACCTCAAACCTGTGCTGCCCTGAAAGTCCTAAGGGAACCCTACAAACTGACATCAGGAAGCTGGGCTGGCCACTTTTCTTTCCCAGGGAAAAGGGCCGGTCTTTGTCTCCAGGGGCTGTGGCCCTGAGTGGCCGGCTGCCTGCAAAATATCCGAACGGACGAGGATATGTCCCAGACCCAACCTGCCCCCACCTCAAACCTGTGCTGCCCTGAAAGTCCTAAGGGAACCCTACAAACTGACATCAGGAACCTGGGCTGGCCACTTTTCTTTCCCAGGGAAAAGGGCCGGTCTTTGTCTCCAGGGGCTGTGGCCCTGAGTGGCCGGCTGCCTGCAAAATATCCGAACGGACGAGGATATGTCCCAGACCCAACCTGCCCCCACCTCAAACCTGTGCTGCCCTGAAAGTCCTAAGGGAACCCTACAAACTGACATCAGGAACCTGGGCTGGCCACTTTTCTTTCCCAGGGAAAAGGGCCGGTCTTTGTCTCCAGGGGCTGTGGCCCTGAGTGGCCGGCTGCCTGCAAAATATCCGAACGGACGAGGATATGTCCCAGACCCAACCTGCCCCCACCTCAAACCTGTGCTGCCCTGAAAGTCCTAAGGGAACCTTACAAACTGACATCAGGAACCTGGGCTGGCCACTTTTCTTTCCCAGGGAAAAGGGCCGGTCTTTGTCTCCAGGGGCTGTGGCCCTGAGTGGCCGGCTGCCTGCAAAATATCCGAACGGACGAGGATATGTCCCAGACCCAACCTGCCCCCACCTCAAACCTGTGCTGCCCTGAAAGTCCTAAGGGAACCCTACAAACTGACATCAGGAACCTGGGCTGGCCACTTTTCTTTCCCAGGGAAAAGGGCCGGTCTTTGTCTCCAGGGGCTGTGGCCCTGAGTGGCCGGCTGCCTGCAAAATATCCGAACGGACGAGGATATGTCCCAGACCCAACCTGCCCCCACCTCAAACCTGTGCTGCCCTGAAAGTCCTAAGGGAACCCTACAAACTGACATCAGGAACCTGGGCTGGCTACTTTTCTTTCCCAGGGAAAAGGGCCGGTCTTTGTCTCCAGGGGCTGTCGCCGGCTGAGTGGCCCTGAGTGGCCGGCTGCCTGCAAAATATCCGAACGGACGAGGATATGTCCCAGACCCAACCTGCCCCCACCTCAAACCTCTGCTGCCCTGAAAGTCCTAAGGGAACCCTACAAACTGACATCAGGAACCTGGGCTGGCCACTTTTCTTTCCCAGGGAAAAGGGCCGGTCTTTGTCTCCGGCGGCTGTGGCCCTGAGTGGCCGGCTGCCTGCAAAATATCCGAACGGACGAGGATATGTCCCAGACCCAACCTGCCCTCACCTCAAACCTGTGCTGCCCTGAAAGTCCTAAGGGAACCCTACAAACTGACATCAGGAACCTGGGCTGGCCCCTTTTCTTTCCCAGGGAAAAGGGCCGGTCTTTGTCTCCAGGGGCTGTGGCCCTGAGTGGCCGGCTGCCTGCAAAATATCCGAACGGACGAGGATATATCCCAGACCCAACCTGCCCTCACCTCAAACCTGTGCTGCCCTGAAAGTCCTAAGGGAACCCTACAAACTGACATCAGGAACCTGGGCTGGCCACTTTTCTTTCCCAGGGAAAAGGGCCGGTCTTTGTCTCCAGGGGCTGTGGCCCTGAGTGGCCCTCAGTGGCCGGCTGCCTGCAAAATATCCGAACGGACGAGGATATGTCCCAGACCCAACCTGCCCCCACCTCAAACCTGTGCTGCCCTGAAAGTCCTAAGGGAACCCTACAAACTGACATCAGGAACCTGGGCTGGCCACTTTTCTTTCCCAGGGAAAAGGGCCGGTCTTTGTCTCCAGGGGCTGTGGCCCTGAGTGGCCGGCTGCCTGCAAAATATCCGAACGGACGAGGATATGTCCCAGACCCAACCTGCCCTCACCTCAAACCTGTGCTGCCCTGAAAGTCCTAAGGGAACCCTACAAACTGACATCAGGAACCTGGGCTGGCCACTTTTCTTTCCCAGGGAAAAGGGCCGGTCTTTGTCTCCAGGGGCTGTGGCCCTGAGTGGCCGGATGCCTGCAAAATATCCGAACGGACGAGGATATGTCCCAGACCCAACCTGCCCCCACCTCAAACCTGTGCTGCCCTGAAAGTCCTAAGGGAACCCTACAAACTGACATCAGGAAGCTGGGCTGGCCACTTTTCTTTCCCAGGGAAAAGGGCCGGTCTTTGTCTCCAGGGGCTGTGGCCCTGAGTGGCCGGCTGCCTGCAAAATATCCGAACGGACGAGGATATGTCCCAGACCCAACCTGCCCCCACCTCAAACCTGTGCTGCCCTGAAAGTCCTAAGGGAACCCTACAAACTGACATCAGGAACCTGGGCTGGCCACTTTTCTTTCCCAGGGAAAAGGGCCGGTCTTTGTCTCCAGGGGCTGTGGCCCTGAGTGGCCGGCTGCCTGCAAAATATCCGAACGGACGAGGATATGTCCCAGACCCAACCTGCCCCCACCTCAAACCTGTGCTGCCCTGAAAGTCCTAAGGGAACCCTACAAACTGACATCAGGAACCTGGGCTGGCCACTTTTCTTTCCCAGGGAAAAGGGCCGGTCTTTGTCTCCAGGGGCTGTGGCCCTGAGTGGCCGGCTGCCTGCAAAATATCCGAACGGACGAGGATATGTCCCAGACCCAACCTGCCCCCACCTCAAACCTGTGCTGCCCTGAAAGTCCTAAGGGAACCCTACAAACTGACATCAGGAACCTGGGCTGGCCACTTTTCTTTCCCAGGGAAAAGGGCCGGTCTTTGTCTCCAGGGGCTGTGGCCCTGAGTGGCCGGCTGCCTGCAAAATATCCGAACGGACGAGGATATGTCCCAGACCCAACCTGCCCCCACCTCAAACCTGTGCTGCCCTGAAAGTCCTAAGGGAACCCTACAAACTGACATCAGGAACCTGGGCTGGCCACTTTTCTTTCCCAGGGAAAAGGGCCGGTCTTTGTCTCCAGGGGCTGTGGCCCTGAGTGGCCGGCTGCCTGCAAAATATCCGAACGGACGAGGATATATCCCAGACCCAACCTGCCCTCACCTCAAACCTGTGCTGCCCTGAAAGTCCTCAGGGAACCCTACAAACTGACATCAGGAACCTGGGCTGGCCACTTTTCTTTCCCAGGGAAAAGGGCCGGTATTTGTCTCCAGGGGCTGTGGCCCTGAGTGGCCCTGAGTGGCCGGCTGCCTGCAAAATATCCGAACGGACGAGGATATGTCCCAGACCCAACCTGCCCCCACCTCAAACCTGTGCTGCCCTGAAAGTCCTAAGGGAACCCTACAAACTGACATCAGGAAGCTGGGCTGGCCACTTTTCTTTCCCAGGGAAAAGGGCCGGTCTTTGTCTCCAGGGGCTGTGGCCCTGAGTGGCCGGCTGCCTGCAAAATATCCGAACGGACGAGGATATGTCCCAGACCCAACCTGCCCCCACCTCAAACCTGTGCTGCCCTGAAAGTCCTAAGGGAACCCTACAAACTGACATCAGGAAGCTGGGCTGGCCACTTTTCTTTCCCAGGGAAAAGGGCCGGTCTTTGTCTCCAGGGGCTGTGGCCCTGAGTGGCCCTGAGTGGCCGGCTGCCTGCAAAATATCCGAACGGACGAGGATATGTCCCAGACCCAACCTGCCCCCACCTCAAACCTGTGCTGCCCTGAAAGTCCTAAGGGAACCCTACAAACTGACATCAGGAACCTGGGCTGGCCACTTTTCTTTCCCAGGGAAAAGGGCCGGTCTTTGTCTCCAGGGGCTGTGGCCCTGAGTGGCCGGCTGCCTGCAAAATATCCGAACGGACGAGGATATGTCCCAGACCCAACCTGCCCCCACCTCAAACCTGTGCTGCCCTGAAAGTCCTAAGGGAACCCTACAAACTGACATCAGGAACCTGGGCTGGCCACTTTTCTTTCCCAGGGAAAAGGGCCGGTCTTTGTCTCCAGGGGCTGTGGCCCTGAGTGGCCCTGAGTGGCCGGCTGCCTGCAAAATATCCGAACGGACGAGGATATGTCCCAGACCCAACCTGCCCCCACCTCAAACCTGTGCTGCCCTGAAAGTCCTAAGGGAACCCTACAAACTGACATCAGGAACCTGGGCTGGCCACTTTTCTTTCCCAGGGAAAAGGGCTGGTCTTTGTCTCCAGGGGCTGTGGCCCTGAGTGGCCGGCTGCCTGCAAAATATCCGAACGGACGAGGATATGTCCCAGACCCAACCTGCCCCCACCTCAAACCTGTGCTGCCCTGAAAGTCCTAAGGGAACCCTACAAACTGACATCAGGAAGCTGGGCTGGCCACTTTTCTTTCCCAGGGAAAAGGGCCGGTCTTTGTCTCCAGGGGCTGTGGCCCTGAGTGGCCGGCTGCCTGCAAAATATCCGAACGGACGAGGATATGTCCCAGACCCAACCTGCCCCCACCTCAAACCTGTGCTGCCCTGAAAGTCCTAAGGGAACCCTACAAACTGACATCAGGAACCTGGGCTGGCCACTTTTCTTTCCCAGGGAAAAGGGCCGGTCTTTGTCTCCAGGGGCTGTGGCCCTGAGTGGCCGGCTGCCTGCAAAATATCCGAACGGACGAGGATATGTCCCAGACCCAACCTGCCCCCACCTCAAACCTGTGCTGCCCTGAAAGTCCTAAGGGAACCCTACAAACTGACATCAGGAACCTGGGCTGGCCACTTTTCTTTCCCAGGGAAAAGGGCCGGTCTTTGTCTCCAGGGGCTGTGGCCCTGAGTGGCCGGCTGCCTGCAAAATATCCGAACGGACGAGGATATGTCCCAGACCCAACCTGCCCCCACCTCAAACCTGTGCTGCCCTGAAAGTCCTAAGGGAACCCTACAAACTGACATCAGGAACCTGGGCTGGCCACTTTTCTTTCCCAGGGAAAAGGGCCGGTCTTTGTCTCCAGGGGCTGTGGCCCTGAGTGGCCGGCTGCCTGCAAAATATCCGAACGGACGAGGATATGTCCCAGACCCAACCTGCCCCCACCTCAAACCTGTGCTGCCCTGAAAGTCCTAAGGGAACCCTACAAACTGACATCAGGAACCTGGGCTGGCTACTTTTCTTTCCCAGGGAAAAGGGCCGGTCTTTGTCTCCAGGGGCTGTCGCCGGCTGAGTGGCCCTGAGTGGGCGGCTGCCTGCAAAATATCCGAACGGACGAGGATATGTCCCAGACCCAACCTGCCCCCACCTCAAACCTGTGCTGCCCTGAAAGTCCTAAGGGAACCCTACAAACTGACATCAGGAACCTGGGCTGGCCACTTTTCTTTCCCAGGGAAAAGGGCCGGTCTTTGTCTCCGGCGGCTGTGGCCCTGAGTGGCCGGCTGCCTGCAAAATATCCGAACGGACGAGGATATGTCCCAGACCCAACCTGCCCTCACCTCAAACCTGTGCTGCCCTGAAAGTCCTAAGGGAACCCTACAAACTGACATCAGGAACCTGGGCTGGCCCCTTTTCTTTCCCAGGGAAAAGGGCCGGTCTTTGTCTCCAGGGGCTGTGGCCCTGAGTGGCCGGCTGCCTGCAAAATATCCGAACGGACGAGGATATATCCCAGACCCAACCTGCCCTCACCTCAAACCTGTGCTGCCCTGAAAGTCCTCAGGGAACCCTACAAACTGACATCAGGAACCTGGGCTGGCCACTTTTCTTTCCCAGGGAAAAGGGCCGGTCTTTGTCTCCAGGGGCTGTGGCCCTGAGTGGCCCTCAGTGGCCGGCTGCCTGCAAAATATCCGAACGGACGAGGATATGTCCCAGACCCAACCTGCCCCCACCTCAAACCTGTGCTGCCCTGAAAGTCCTAAGGGAACCCTACAAACTGACATCAGGAACCTGGGCTGGCCACTTTTCTTTCCCAGGGAAAAGGGCCGGTCTTTGTCTCCAGGGGCTGTGGCCCTGAGTGGCCGGCTGCCTGCAAAATATCCGAACGGACGAGGATATGTCCCAGACCCAACCTGCCCTCACCTCAAACCTGTGCTGCCCTGAAAGTCCTAAGGGAACCCTACAAACTGACATCAGGAACCTGGGCTGGCCACTTTTCTTTCCCAGGGAAAAGGGCCGGTCTTTGTCTCCAGGGGCTGTGGCCCTGAGTGGCCGGCTGCCTGCAAAATATCCGAACGGACGAGGATATGTCCCAGACCCAACCTGCCCCCACCTCAAACCTGTGCTGCCCTGAAAGTCCTAAGGGAACCCTACAAACTGACATCAGGAAGCTGGGCTGGCCACTTTTCTTTCCCAGGGAAAAGGGCCGGTCTTTGTCTCCAGGGGCTGTGGCCCTGAGTGGCCGGCTGCCTGCAAAATATCCGAACGGACGAGGATATGTCCCAGACCCAACCTGCCCCCACCTCAAACCTGTGCTGCCCTGAAAGTCCTAAGGGAACCCTACAAACTGACATCAGGAACCTGGGCTGGCCACTTTTCTTTCCCAGGGAAAAGGGCCGGTCTTTGTCTCCAGGGGCTGTGGCCCTGAGTGGCCGGCTGCCTGCAAAATATCCGAACGGACGAGGATATGTCCCAGACCCAACCTGCCCCCACCTCAAACCTGTGCTGCCCTGAAAGTCCTAAGGGAACCCTACAAACTGACATCAGGAACCTGGGCTGGCCACTTTTCTTTCCCAGGGAAAAGGGCCGGTCTTTGTCTCCAGGGGCTGTGGCCCTGAGTGGCCGGCTGCCTGCAAAATATCCGAACGGACGAGGATATGTCCCAGACCCAACCTGCCCCCACCTCAAACCTGTGCTGCCCTGAAAGTCCTAAGGGAACCCTACAAACTGACATCAGGAACCTGGGCTGGCCACTTTTCTTTCCCAGGGAAAAGGGCCGGTCTTTGTCTCCAGGGGCTGTGGCCCTAAGTGGCCGGCTGCCTGCAAAATATCCGAACGGACGAGGATATGTCCCAGACCCAACCTGCCCCCACCTCAAACCTGTGCTGCCCTGAAAGTCCTAAGGGAACCCTACAAACTGACATCAGGAACCTGGGCTGGCCACTTTTCTTTCCCAGGGAAAAGGGCCGGTCTTTGTCTCCAGGGGCTGTGGCCCTGAGTGGCCGGCTGCCTGCAAAATATCCGAACGGACGAGGATATGTCCCAGACCCAACCTGCCCCCACCTCAAACCTGTGCTGCCCTGAAAGTCCTAAGGGAACCCTACAAACTGACATCAGGAACCTGGGCTGGCTACTTTTCTTTCCCAGGGAAAAGGGCCGGTCTTTGTCTCCAGGGGCTGTCGCCGGCTGAGTGGCCCTGAGTGGCCGGCTGCCTGCAAAATATCCGAACGGACGAGGATATGTCCCAGACCCAACCTGCCCCCACCTCAAACCTGTGCTGCCCTGAAAGTCCTAAGGGAACCCTACAAACTGACATCAGGAAGCTGGGCTGGCCACTTTTCTTTCCCAGGGAAAAGGGCCGGTCTTTGTCTCCAGGGGCTGTGGCCCTGAGTGGCCGGCTGCCTGCAAAATATCCGAACGGACGAGGATATGTCCCAGACCCAACCTGCCCTCACCTCAAACCTGTGCTGCCCTGAAAGTCCTAAGGGAACCCTACAAACTGACATCAGGAAGCTGGGCTGGCCACTTTTCTTTCCCAGGGAAAAGGGCCGGTCTTTGTCTCCAGGGGCTGTGGCCCTGAGTGGCCGGCTGCCTGCAAAATATCCGAACGGACGAGGATATATCCCAGACCCAACCTGCCCTCACCTCAAACCTGTGCTGCCCTGAAAGTCCTAAGGGAACCCTACAAACTGACATCAGGAAGCTGGGCTGGCCACTTTTCTTTCCCAGGGAAAAGGGCCGGTCTTTGTCTCCAGGGGCTGTGGCCCTGAGTGGCCGGCTGCCTGCAAAATATCCGAACGGACGAGGATATGTCCCAGACCCAACCTGCCCCCACCTCAAACCTGTGCTGCCCTGAAAGTCCTAAGGGAACCCTACAAACTGACATCAGGAACCTGGGCTGGCCACTTTTCTTTCCCAGGGAAAAGGGCCGGTATTTGTCTCCAGGGGCTGTGGCCCTGAGTGGCCCTGAGTGGCCGGCTGCCTGCAAAATATCCGAACGGACGAGGATATGTCCCAGACCCAACCTGCCCCCACCTCAAACCTGTGCTGCCCTGAAAGTCCTAAGGGAACCCTACAAACTGACATCAGGAACCTGGGCTGGCCACTTTTCTTTCCCAGGGAAAAGGGCCGGTCTTTGTCTCCAGGGGCTGTGGCCCTGAGTGGCCCTGAGTGGCCGGCTGCCTGCAAAATATCCGAACGGACGAGGATATGTCCCAGACCCAACCTGCCCCCACCTCAAACCTGTGCTGCCCTGAAAGTCCTAAGGGAACCCTACAAACTGACATCAGGAACCTGGGCTGGCCACTTTTCTTTCCCAGGGAAAAGGGCCGGTCTTTGTCTCCAGGGGCTGTGGCCCTGAGTGGCCCTGAGTGGCCGGCTGCCTGCAAAATATCCGAACGGACGAGGATATGTCCCAGACCCAACCTGCCCTCACCTCAAACCTGTGCTGCCCTGAAAGTCCTAAGGGAACCCTACAAACTGACATCAGGAACCTGGGCTGGCCACTTTTCTTTCCCAGGGAAAAGGGCTGGTCTTTGTCTCCAGGGGCTGTGGCCCTGAGTGGCCGGCTGCCTGCAAAATATCCGAACGGACGAGGATATGTCCCAGACCCAACCTGCCCCCACCTCAAACCTGTGCTGCCCTGAAAGTCCTAAGGGAACCCTACAAACTGACATCAGGAAGCTGGGCTGGCCACTTTTCTTTCCCAGGGAAAAGGGCCGGTCTTTGTCTCCAGGGGCTGTGGCCCTGAGTGGCCGGCTGCCTGCAAAATATCCGAACGGACGAGGATATGTCCCAGACCCAACCTGCCCCCACCTCAAACCTGTGCTGCCCTGAAAGTCCTAAGGGAACCCTACAAACTGACATCAGGAACCTGGGCTGGCCACTTTTCTTTCCCAGGGAAAAGGGCCGGTCTTTGTCTCCAGGGGCTGTGGCCCTGAGTGGCCGGCTGCCTGCAAAATATCCGAACGGACGAGGATATGTCCCAGACCCAACCTGCCCTCACCTCAAACCTGTGCTGCCCTGAAAGTCCTAAGGGAACCCTACAAACTGACATCAGGAACCTGGGCTGGCCACTTTTCTTTCCCAGGGAAAAGGGCCGGTCTTTGTCTCCAGGGGCTGTCGCCGGCTGAGTGGCCCTGAGTGGCCGGCTGCCTGCAAAATATCCGAACGGACGAGGATATGTCCCAGACCCAACCTGCCCCCACCTCAAACCTGTGCTGCCCTGAAAGTCCTAAGGGAACCCTACAAACTGACATCAGGAACCTGGGCTGGCCACTTTTCTTTCCCAGGGAAAAGGGCCGGTCTTTGTCTCCGGGGGCTGTGGCCCTGAGTGGCCGGCTGCCTGCAAAATATCCGAACGGACGAGGATATGTCCCAGACCCAACCTACCCTCACCTCAAACCTGTGCTGCCCTGAAAGTCCTAAGGGAACCCTACAAACTGACATCAGGAACCTGGGCTGGCCACTTTTCTTTCCCAGGGAAAAGGGCCGGTCTTTGTCTCCAGGGGCTGTGGCCCTGAGTGGCCGGCTGCCTGCAAAATATCCGAACGGACGAGGATATGTCCCAGACCCAACCTGCCCTCACCTCAAACCTGTGCTGCCCTGAAAGTCCTAAGGGAACCCTACAAACTGACATCAGGAACCTGGGCTGGCCACTTTTCTTTCCCAGGGAAAAGGGCCGGTCTTTGTCTCCAGGGGCTGTGGCCCTGAGTGGCCCTGAGTGGCCGGATGCCTGCAAAATATCCGAACGGACGAGGATATGTCCCAGACCCAACCTGCCCCCACCTCAAACCTGTGCTGCCCTGAAAGTCCTAAGGGAACCCTACAAACTGACATCAGGAACCTGGGCTGGCCACTTTTCTTTCCCAGGGAAAAGGGCCGGTCTTTGTCTCCAGGGGCTGTGGCCCTGAGTGGCCGGCTGCCTGCAAAATATCCGAACGGACGAGGATATGTCCCAGACCCAACCTGCCCCCACCTCAAACCTGTGCTGCCCTGAAAGTCCTAAGGGAACCCTACAAACTGACATCAGGAACCTGGGCTGGCCACTTTTCTTTCCCAGGGAAAAGGGCCGGTCTTTGTCTCCAGGGGCTGTGGCCCTGAGTGGCCGGCTGCCTGCAAAATATCCGAACGGACGAGGATATGTCCCAGACCCAACCTGCCCCCACCTCAAACCTGTGCTGCCCTGAAAGTCCTAAGGGAACCCTACAAACTGACATCAGGAACCTGGGCTGGCCACTTTTCTTTCCCAGGGAAAAGGGCCGGTCTTTGTCTCCAGGGGCTGTGGCCCTGAGTGGCCGGCTGCCTGCAAAATATCCGAACGGACGAGGATATGTCCCAGACCCAACCTGCCCCCACCTCAAACCTGTGCTGCCCTGAAAGTCCTAAGGGAACCCTACAAACTGACATCAAGAACCTGGGCTGGCCACTTTTCTTTCCCAGGGAAAAGGGCCGGTCTTTGTCTCCAGGGGCTGTGGCCCTGAGTGGCCGGCTGCCTGCAAAATATCCGAACGGACGAGGATATATCCCAGACCCAACCTGCCCTCACCTCAAACCTGTGCTGCCCTGAAAGTCCTAAGGGAACCCTACAAACTGACATCAGGAAGCTGGGCTGGCCACTTTTCTTTCCCAGGGAAAAGGGCCGGTCTTTGTCTCCAGGGGCTGTGGCCCTGAGTGGCCCTCAGAGGCCGGCTGCCTGCAAAATATCCGAACGGACGAGGATATGTCCCAGACCCAACCTGCCCCCACCTCAAACCTGTGCTGCCCTGAAAGTCCTAAGGGAACCCTACAAACTGACACCAGGAACCTGGGCTGGCCACTTTTCTTTCCCAGGGAAAAGGGCCGGTCTTTGTCTCCAGGGGCTGTGGCCCTGAGTGGCCGGCTGCCTGCAAAATATCCGAACGGACGAGGATATGTCCCAGACCCAACCTGCCCCCACCTCAAACCTGTGCTGCCCTGACAGTCCCAAGAGAACCCTACAAACTGACATCAGGAACCTGGGCTGGCCACTTTTCTTTCCCAGGGAAAAGGGCCGGTCTTTGTCTCCGGGGGCTGTGGCCCTGAGTGGCCGGCTGCCTGCAAAATATCCGAACGGACGAGGATATGTCCCAGACCCAACCTGCCCCCACCTCAAACCTGTGCTGCCCTGAAAGTCCTAAGGGAACCCTACAAACTGACATCAGGAACCTGGGCTGGCCACTTTTCTTTCCCAGGGAAAAGGGCCGGTCTTTGTCTCCAGGGGCTGTGGCCCTGAGTGGCCGGCTGCCTGCAAAATATCCGAACGGACGAGGATATGTCCCAGACCCAACCTGCCCCCACCTCAAACCTGTGCTGCCCTGAAAGTCCTAAGGGAACCCTACAAACTGACATCAGGAACCTGGGCTGGCCACTTTTCTTTCCCAGGGAAAAGGGCCGGTCTTTGTCTCCAGGGGCTGTGGCCCTGAGTGGCCGGCTGCCTGCAAAATATCCGAACGGACGAGGATATTTCCCAGACCCAACCTGCCCCCACCTCAAACCTGTGCTGCCCTGAAAGTCCTAAGGGAACCCTACAAACTGACATCAGGAACCTGGGCTGGCCACTTTTCTTTCCCAGGGAAAAGGGCCGGTCTTTGTCTCCAGGGGCTGTGGCCCTGAGTGGCCCTGAGTGGCCGGCTGCCTGCAAAATATCCGAACGGACGAGGATATGTCCCAGACCCAACCTGCCCCCACCTCAAACCTGTGCTGCCCTGAAAGTCCTAAGGGAACCCTACAAACTGACATCAGGAACCTGGGCTGGCCACTTTTCTTTCCCAGGGAAAAGGGCTGGTCTTTGTCTCCAGGGGCTGTGGCCCTGAGTGGCCGGCTGCCTGCAAAATATCCGAACGGACGAGGATATGTCCCAGACCCAACCTGCCCCCACCTCAAACCTGTGCTGCCCTGAAAGTCCTAAGGGAACCCTACAAACTGACATCAGGAACCTGGGCTGGCCACTTTTCTTTCCCAGGGAAAAGGGCCGGTCTTTGTCTCCAGGGGCTGTGGCCCTGAGTGGCCGGCTGCCTGCAAAATATCCGAACGGACGAGGATATGTCCCAGACCCAACCTGCCCCCACCTCAAACCTGTGCTGCCCTGAAAGTCCTAAGGGAACCCTACAAACTGACATCAGGAACCTGGGCTGGCCACTTTTCTTTCCCAGGGAAAAGGGCCGGTCTTTGTCTCCAGGGGCTGTGGCCCTGAGTGGCCGGCTGCCTGCAAAATATCCGAACGGACGAGGATATGTCCCAGACCCAACCTGCCCCCACCTCAAACCTGTGCTGCCCTGAAAGTCCTAAGGGAACCCTACAAACTGACATCAGGAACCTGGGCTGGCCACTTTTCTTTCCCAGGGAAAAGGGCCGGTCTTTGTCTCCAGGGGCTGTGGCCCTGAGTGGCCGGCTGCCTGCAAAATATCCGAACGGACGAGGATATGTCCCAGACCCAACCTGCCCCCACCTCAAACCTGTGCTGCCCTGAAAGTCCTAAGGGAACCCTACAAACTGACATCAGGAACCTGGGCTGGCCACTTTTCTTTCCCAGGGAAAAGGGCCGGTCTTTGTCTCCAGGGGCTGTGGCCGGCTGAGTGGCCCTGAGTGGCCGGCTGCCTGCAAAATATCCGAACGGACGAGGATATGTCCCAGACCCAACCTGCCCCCACCTCAAACCTGTGCTGCCCTGAAAGTCCTAAGGGAACCCTAAAAACTGACATCAGGAACCTGGGCTGGCCACTTTTCTTTCCCAGGGAAAAGGGCCGGTCTTTGTCTCCAGGGGCTGTGGCCCTGAGTGCCCTCAGTGGCCGGCTGCCTGCAAAATATCCGAACGGACGAGGATATGTCCCAGACCCAACCTGCCCCCACCTCAAACCTGTGCTGCCCTGAAAGTCCTAAGGGAACCCTACAAACTGACATCAGGAACCTGGGCTGGCCACTTTTCTTTCCCAGGGAAAAGGGCCGGTCTTTGTCTCCAGGGGCTGTGGCCCTGAGTGGCCGGCTGCCTGCAAAATATCCGAACGGACGAGGATATGTCCCAGACCCAACCTGCCCTCACCTCAAACCTGTGCTGCCCTGAAAGTCCTAAGGGAACCCTACAAACTGACATCAGGAACCTGGGCTGGCCACTTTTCTTTCCCAGGGAAAAGGGCCGGTCTTTGTCTCCGGGGGCTGTGGCCCTGAGTGGCCGGCTGCCTGCAAAATATCCGAACGGACGAGGATATGTCCCAGACCCAACCTGCCCCCACCTCAAACCTGTGCTGCCCTGAAAGTCCTAAGGGAACCCTACAAACTGACATCAGGAAGCTGGGCTGGCCACTTTTCTTTCCCAGGGAAAAGGGCCGGTCTTTTTCTCCAGGGGCTGTGGCCCTGAGTGGCCGGCTGCCTGCAAAATATCCGAACGGACGAGGATATGTCCCAGACCCAACCTGCCCCCACCTCAAACCTGTGCTGCCCTGAAAGTCCTAAGGGAACCCTACAAACTGACATCAGGAACCTGGGCTGGCCACTTTTCTTTCCCAGGGAAAAGGGCCGGTCTTTGTCTCCAGGGGCTGTGGCCCTGAGTGGCCGGCTGCCTGCAAAATATCCGAACGGACGAGGATATTTCCCAGACCCAACCTGCCCCCACCTCAAACCTGTGCTGCCCTGAAAGTCCTAAGGGAACCCTACAAACTGACATCAGGAACCTGGGCTGGCCACTTTTCTTTCCCAGGGAAAAGGGCCGGTCTTTGTCTCCAGGGGCTGTGGCCCTGAGTGGCCCTGAGTGGCCGGCTGCCTGCAAAATATCCGAACGGACGAGGATATGTCCCAGACCCAACCTGCCCCCACCTCAAACCTGTGCTGCCCTGAAAGTCCTAAGGGAACCCTACAAACTGACATCAGGAACCTGGGCTGGCCACTTTTCTTTCCCAGGGAAAAGGGCCGGTCTTTGTCTCCAGGGGCTGTGGCCCTGAGTGGCCGGCTGCCTGCAAAATATCCGAACGGACGAGGATATGTCCCAGACCCAACCTGCCCCCACCTCAAACCTGTGCTGCCCTGAAAGTCCTAAGGGAACCCTACAAACTGACATCAGGAACCTGGGCTGGCCACTTTTCTTTCCCAGGGAAAAGGGCCGGTCTTTGTCTCCAGGGGCTGTGGCCCTGAGTGGCCGGCTGCCTGCAAAATATCCGAACGGACGAGGATATGTCCCAGACCCAACCTGCCCCCACCTCAAACCTGTGCTGCCCTGAAAGTCCTAAGGGAACCCTACAAACTGACATCAGGAACCTGGGCTGGCCACTTTTCTTTCCCAGGGAAAAGGGCCGGTCTTTGTCTCCAGGGGCTGTGGCCCTGAGTGGCCGGCTGCCTGCAAAATATCCGAACGGACGAGGATATGTCCCAGACCCAACCTGCCCCCACCTCAAACCTGTGCTGCCCTGAAAGTCCTAAGGGAACCCTACAAACTGACATCAGGAAGCTGGGCTGGCCACTTTTCTTTCCCAGGGAAAAGGGCCGGTCTTTGTCTCCAGGGGCTGTGGCCGGCTGAGTGGCCCTGAGTGGCCGGCTGCCTGCAAAATATCCGAACGGACGAGGATATGTCCCAGACCCAACCTGCCCCCACCTCAAACCTGTGCTGCCCTGAAAGTCCTAAGGGAACCCTACAAACTGACATCAGGAACCTGGGCTGGCCACTTTTCTTTCCCAGGGAAAAGGGCCGGTCTTTGTCTCCAGGGGCTGTGGCCCTGAGTGGCCCTCAGTGGCCGGCTGCCTGCAAAATATCCGAACGGACGAGGATATGTCCCAGACCCAACCTGCCCCCACCTCAAACCTGTGCTGCCCTGAAAGTCCTAAGGGAACCCTACAAACTGACATCAGGAACCTGGGCTGGCCACTTTTCTTTCCCAGGGAAAAGGGCCGGTCTTTGTCTCCAGGGGCTGTGGCCCTGAGTGGCCGGCTGCCTGCAAAATATCCGAACGGACGAGGATATGTCCCAGACCCAACCTGCCCTCACCTCAAACCTGTGCTGCCCTGAAAGTCCTAAGGGAACCCTACAAACTGACATCAGGAACCTGGGCTGGCCACTTTTCTTTCCCAGGGAAAAGGGCCGGTCTTTGTCTCCAGGGGCTGTCGCCGGCTGAGTGGCCCTGAGTGGCCGGCTGCCTGCAAAATATCCGAACGGACGAGGATATGTCCCAGACCCAACCTGCCCCCACCTCAAACCTGTGCTGCCCTGAAAGTCCTAAGGGAACCCTACAAACTGACATCAGGAACCTGGGCTGGCCACTTTTCTTTCCCAGGGAAAAGGGCCGGTCTTTTGTCTCCAGGGGCTGTGGCCCTGAGTGGCCGGCTGCCTGCAAAATATCCGAACGGACGAGGATATGTCCCAGACCCAACCTGCCCCCACCTCAAACCTGTGCTGCCCTGAAAGTCCTAAGGGAACCCTAAAAACTGACATCAGGAACCTGGGCTGGCCACTTTTCTTTCCCAGGGAAAAGGGCCGGTCTTTGTCTCCAGGGGCTGTGGCCCTGAGTGGCCCTGAGTGGCCGGCTGCCTGCAAAATATCCGAACGGACGAGGATATGTCCCAGACCCAACCTGCCCCCACCTTAAACCTGTGCTGCCCTGAAAGTCCTAAGGGAACCCTACAAACTGACATCAGGAACCTGGGCTGGCCACTTTTCTTTCCCAGGGAAAAGGGCCGGTCTTTGTCTCCAGGGGCTGTGGCCCTGAGTGGCCGGCTGCCTGCAAAATATCCGAACGGACGAGGATATGTCCCAGACCCAACCTGCCCCCACCTCAAACCTGTGCTGCCCTGAAAGTCCTAAGGGAACCCTACAAACTGACATCAGGAACCTGGGCTGGCCACTTTTCTTTCCCAGGGAAAAGGGCCGGTCTTTGTCTCCAGGGGCTGTGGCCCTGAGTGGCCGGCTGCCTGCAAAATATCCGAACGGACGAGGATATGTCCCAGACCCAACCTGCCCCCACCTCAAACCTGTGCTGCCCTGAAAGTCCTAAGGGAACCCTACAAACTGACATCAGGAACCTGGGCTGGCCACTTTTCTTTCCCAGGGAAAAGGGCCGGTCTTTTGTCTCCAGGGGCTGTGGCCCTGAGTGGCCGGCTGCCTGCAAAATATCCGAACGGACGAGGATATGTCCCAGACCCAACCTGCCCCCACCTCAAACCTGTGCTGCCCTGAAAGTCCTAAGGGAACCCTACAAACTGACATCAGGAAGCTGGGCTGGCCACTTTTCTTTCCCAGGGAAAAGGGCCGGTCTTTGTCTCCAGGGGCTGTGGCCCTGAGTGGCCGGCTGCCTGCAAAATATCCGAACGGACGAGGATATGTCCCAGACCCAACCTGCCCCCACCTCAAACCTGTGCTGCCCTGACAGTCCCAAGAGAACCCTACAAACTGACATCAGGAACCTGGGCTGGCCACTTTTCTTTCCCAGGGAAAAGGGCCGGTCTTTGTCTCCGGGGGCTGTGGCCCTGAGTGGCCGGCTGCCTGCAAAATATCCGAACGGACGAGGATATGTCCCAGACCCAACCTGCCCCCACCTCAAACCTGTGCTGCCCTGAAAGTCCTAAGGGAACCCTACAAACTGACATCAGGAACCTGGGCTGGCCACTTTTCTTTCCCAGGGAAAAGGGCCGGTCTTTGTCTCCAGGGGCTGTGGCCCTGAGTGGCCGGCTGCCTGCAAAATATCCGAACGGACGAGGATATGTCCCAGACCCAACCTGCCCTCACCTCAAACCTGTGCTGCCCTGAAAGTCCTAAGGGAACCCTACAAACTGACATCAGGAACCTGGGCTGGCCACTTTTCTTTCCCAGGGAAAAGGGCCGGTCTTTGTCTCCAGGGGCTGTGGCCGGCTGAGTGGCCCTGAGTGGCCGGCTGCCTGCAAAATATCCGAACGGACGAGGATATGTCCCAGACCCAACCTGCCCCCACCTCAAACCTGTGCTGCCCTGAAAGTCCTAAGGGAACCCTACAAACTGACATCAGGAACCTGGGCTGGCCACTTTTCTTTCCCAGGGAAAAGGGCCGGTCTTTGTCTCCAGGGGCTGTGGCCCTGAGTGGCCCTGAGTGGCCGGCTGCCTGCAAAATATCCGAACGGACGAGGATATGTCCCAGACCCAACCTGCCCCCACCTCAAACCTGTGCTGCCCTGAAAGTCCTAAGGGAACCCTACAAACTGACATCAGGAACCTGGGCTGGCCACTTTTCTTTCCCAGGGAAAAGGGCCGGTCTTTGTCTCCAGGGGCTGTGGCCCTGAGTGGCCGGCTGCCTGCAAAATATCCGAACGGACGAGGATATGTCCCAGACCCAACCTGCCCCCACCTCAAACCTGTGCTGCCCTGAAAGTCCTAAGGGAACCCTACAAACTGACATCAGGAACCTGGGCTGGCCACTTTTCTTTCCCAGGGAAAAGGGCCGGTCTTTGTCTCCAGGGGCTGTGGCCCTGAGTGGCCGGCTGCCTGCAAAATATCCGAACGGACGAGGATATGTCCCAGACCCAACCTGCCCCCACCTCAAACCTGTGCTGCCCTGAAAGTCCTAAGGGAACCCTACAAACTGACATCAGGAACCTGGGCTGGCCACTTTTCTTTCCCAGGGAAAAGGGCCGGTCTTTGTCTCCAGGGGCTGTGGCCCTGAGTGGCCGGCTGCCTGCAAAATATCCGAACGGACGAGGATATGTCCCAGACCCAACCTGCCCCCACCTCAAACCTGTGCTGCCCTGAAAGTCCTAAGGGAACCCTACAAACTGACATCAGGAACCTGGGCTGGCCACTTTTCTTTCCCAGGGAAAAGGGCCGGTCTTTGTCTCCAGGGGCTGAGGCCCTTAGTGGCCCTCAGTGGCCGGCTGCCTGCAAAATATCCGAACGGACAAGGATATGTCCCAGACCCAACCTGCCCCCACCTCAAACCTGTGCTGCCCTGAAAGTCCTAAGGGAACCCTACAAACTGACATCAGGAACCTGGGCTGGCCACTTTTCTTTCCCAGGGAAAAGGGCCGGTCTTTGTCTCCAGGGGCTGTGGCCCTGAGTGGCCGGCTGCCTGCAAAATATCCGAACGGACGAGGATATGTCCCAGACCCAACCTGCCCCCACCTCAAACCTGTGCTGCCCTGAAAGTCCTAAGGGAACCCTACAAACTGACATCAGGAACCTGGGCTGGCCACTTTTCTTTCCCAGGGAAAAGGGCCGGTCTTTGTCTCCAGGGGCTGTGGCCCTGAGTGGCCGGCTGCCTGCAAAATATCCGAACGGACGAGGATATGTCCCAGACCCAACCTGCCCCCACCTCAAACCTGTGCTGCCCTGAAAGTCCTAAGGGAACCCTACAAACTGACATCAGGAACCTGGGCTGGCCACTTTTCTTTCCCAGGGAAAAGGGCCGGTCTTTGTCTCCGGGGGCTGTGGCCCTGAGTGGCCGGCTGCCTGCAAAATATCCGAACGGACGAGGATATGTCCCAGACCCAACCTGCCCCCACCTCAAACCTGTGCTGCCCTGAAAGTCCTAAGGGAACCCTACAAACTGACATCAGGAACCTGGGCTGGCCACTTTTCTTTCCCAGGGAAAAGGGCCGGTCTTTGTCTCCAGGGGCTGTGGCCCTGAGTGGCCGGCTGCCTGCAAAATATCCGAACGGACGAGGATATGTCCCAGACCCAACCTGCCCCCACCTCAAACCTGTGCTGCCCTGAAAGTCCTAAGGGAACCCTACAAACTGACATCAGGAACCTGGGCTGGCCACTTTTCTTTCCCAGGGAAAAGGGCCGGTCTTTGTCTCCAGGGGCTGTGGCCCTGAGTGGCCCTGAGTGGCCGGCTGCCTGCAAAATATCCGAACGGACGAGGATATGTCCCAGACCCAACCTGCCCCCACCTCAAACCTGTGCTGCCCTGAAAGTCCTAAGGGAACCCTACAAACTGACATCAGGAACCTGGGCTGGCCACTTTTCTTTCCCAGGGAAAAGGGCCGGTCTTTGTCTCCAGGGGCTGTGGCCCTGAGTGGCCGGCTGCCTGCAAAATATCCGAACGGACGAGGATATGTCCCAGACCCAACCTGCCCCCACCTCAAACCTGTGCTGCCCTGAAAGTCCTAAGGGAACCCTACAAACTGACATCAGGAACCTGGGCTGGCTACTTTTCTTTCCCAGGGAAAAGGGCCGGTCTTTGTCTCCAGGGGCTGTCGCCGGCTGAGTGGCCCTGAGTGGCCGGCTGCCTGCAAAATATCCGAACGGACGAGGATATGTCCCAGACCCAACCTGCCCCCACCTCAAACCTGTGCTGCCCTGAAAGTCCTAAGGGAACCCTACAAACTGACATCAGGAACCTGGGCTGGCCACTTTTCTTTCCCAGGGAAAAGGGCCGGTCTTTGTCTCCAGGGGCTGTGGCCCTGAGTGGCCGGCTGCCTGCAAAATATCCGAACGGACGAGGATATGTCCCAGACCCAACCTGCCCCCACCTCAAACCTGTGCTGCCCTGAAAGTCCTAAGGGAACCCTACAAACTGACATCAGGAACCTGGGCTGGCCACTTTTCTTTCCCAGGGAAAAGGGCCGGTCTTTGTCTCCAGGGGCTGTGGCCCTGAGTGGCCGGCTGCCTGCAAAATATCCGAACGGACGAGGATATGTCCCAGACCCAACCTGCCCCCACCTCAAACCTGTGCTGCCCTGAAAGTCCTAAGGGAACCCTACAAACTGACATCAGGAAGCTGGGCTGGCCACTTTTCTTTCCCAGGGAAAAGGGCCGGTCTTTGTCTCCAGGGGCTGTGGCCCTGAGTGGCCGGCTGCCTGCAAAATATCCGAACGGACGAGGATATGTCCCAGACCCAACCTGCCCCCACCTCAAACCTGTGCTGCCCTGAAAGTCCTAAGGGAACCCTACAAACTGACATCAGGAACCTGGGCTGGCCACTTTTCTTTCTCAGGGAAAAGGGCCGGTCTTTGTCTCCAGGGGCTGTGGCCCTGAGTGGCCGGCTGCCTGCAAAATATCCGAACGGACGAGGATATGTCCCAGACCCAACCTGCCCCCACCTCAAACCTGTGCTGCCCTGAAAGTCCTAAGGGAACCCTACAAACTGACATCAGGAACCTGGGCTGGCCACTTTTCTTTCCCAGGGAAAAGGGCCGGTCTTTGTCTCCAGGGGCTGTGGCCCTGAGTGGCCGGCTGCCTGCAAAATATCCGAACGGACGAGGATATGTCCCAGACCCAACCTGCCCCCACCTCAAACCTGTGCTGCCCTGAAAGTCCTAAGGGAACCCTACAAACTGACATCAGGAACCTGGGCTGGCCACTTTTCTTTCCCAGGGAAAAGGGCCGGTCTTTGTCTCCAGGGGCTGTGGCCCTGAGTGGCCGGCTGCCTGCAAAATATCCGAACGGACGAGGATATGTCCCAGACCCAACCTGCCCCCACCTCAAACCTGTGCTGCCCTGAAAGTCCTAAGGGAACCCTACAAACTGACATCAGGAACCTGGGCTGGCCACTTTTCTTTCCCAGGGAAAAGGGCCGGTCTTTGTCTCCAGGGGCTGTGGCCCTGAGTGGCCGGCTGCCTGCAAAATATCCGAACGGACGAGGATATGTCCCAGACCCAACCTGCCCCCACCTCAAACCTGTGCTGCCCTGAAAGTCCTAAGGGAACCCTACAAACTGACATCAGGAACCTGGGCTGGCCACTTTTCTTTCCCAGGGAAAAGGGCCGGTCTTTGTCTCCAGGGGCTGTGGCCCTGAGTGGCCGGCTGCCTGCAAAATATCCGAACGGACGAGGATATGTCCCAGACCCAACCTGCCCCCACCTCAAACCTGTGCTGCCCTGAAAGTCCTAAGGGAACCCTACAAACTGACATCAGGAACCTGGGCTGGCTACTTTTCTTTCCCAGGGAAAAGGGCCGGTCTTTGTCTCCAGGGGCTGTCGCCGGCTGAGTGGCCCTGAGTGGCCGGCTGCCTGCAAAATATCCGAACGGACGAGGATATGTCCCAGACCCAACCTGCCCCCACCTCAAACCTGTGCTGCCCTGAAAGTCCTAAGGGAACCCTACAAACTGACATCAGGAACCTGGGCTGGCCACTTTTCTTTCCCAGGGAAAAGGGCCGGTCTTTGTCTCCAGGGGCTGTGGCCCTGAGTGGCCCTCAGTGGCCGGCTGCCTGCAAAATATCCGAACGGACGAGGATATGTCCCAGACCCAACCTGCCCCCACCTCAAACCTGTGCTGCCCTGAAAGTCCTAAGGGAACCCTACAAACTGACATCAGGAACCTGGGCTGGCCACTTTTCTTTCCCAGGGAAAAGGGCCGGTCTTTGTCTCCAGGGGCTGTGGCCCTGAGTGGCCGGATGCCTGCAAAATATCCGAACGGACGAGGATATGTCCCAGACCCAACCTGCCCCCACCTCAAACCTGTGCTGCCCTGAAAGTCCTAAGGGAACCCTACAAACTGACATCAGGAACCTGGGCTGGCCACTTTTCTTTCCCAGGGAAAAGGGCCGGTCTTTGTCTCCAGGGGCTGTGGCCCTGAGTGGCCGGCTGCCTGCAAAATATCCGAACGGACGAGGATATGTCCCAGACCCAACCTGCCCTCACCTCAAACCTGTGCTGCCCTGAAAGTCCTAAGGGAACCCTACAAACTGACATCAGGAACCTGGGCTGGCCACTTTTCTTTCCCAGGGAAAAGGGCCGGTCTTTGTCTCCAGGGGCTGTGGCCCTGAGTGGCCGGCTGCCTGCAAAATATCCGAACGGACGAGGATATGTCCCAGACCCAACCTGCCCTCACCTCAAACCTGTGCTGCCCTGAAAGTCCTAAGGGAACCCTACAAACTGACATCAGGAACCTGGGCTGGCCACTTTTCTTTCCCAGGGAAAAGGGCCGGTCTTTGTCTCCAGGGGCTGTCGCCGGCTGAGTGGCCGGATGCCTGCAAAATATCCGAACGGACGAGGATATGTCCCAGACCCAACCTGCCCCCACCTCAAACCTGTGCTGCCCTGAAAGTCCTAAGGGAACCCTACAAACTGACATCAGGAACCTGGGCTGGCCACTTTTCTTTCCCAGGGAAAAGGGCCGGTCTTTGTCTCCAGGGGCTGTGGCCCTGAGTGGCCCTGAGTGGCCGGCTGCCTGCAAAATATCCGAACGGACGAGGATATGTCCCAGACCCAACCTGCCCCCACCTCAAACCTGTGCTGCCCTGAAAGTCCTAAGGGAACCCTACAAACTGACATCAGGAACCTGGGCTGGCCACTTTTCTTTCCCAGGGAAAAGGGCCGGTCTTTGTCTCCAGGGGCTGTGGCCCTGAGTGGCCGGCTGCCTGCAAAATATCCGAACGGACGAGGATATGTCCCAGACCCAACCTGCCCCCACCTCAAACCTGTGCTGCCCTGAAAGTCCTAAGGGAACCCTACAAACTGACATCAGGAACCTGGGCTGGCCACTTTTCTTTCCCAGGGAAAAGGGCCGGTCTTTGTCTCCAGGGGCTGTGGCCCTGAGTGGCCGGCTGCCTGCAAAATATCCGAACGGACGAGGATATGTCCCAGACCCAACCTGCCCCCACCTCAAACCTGTGCTGCCCTGAAAGTCCTAAGGGAACCCTACAAACTGACATCAGGAACCTGGGCTGGCCACTTTTCTTTCCCAGGGAAAAGGGCCGGTCTTTGTCTCCAGGGGCTGTGGCCCTGAGTGGGCCGGCTGCCTGCAAAATATCCGAACGGACGAGGATATGTCCCAGACCCAACCTGCCCCCACCTCAAACCTGTGCTGCCCTGAAAGTCCTAAGGGAACCCTACAAACTGACATCAGGAACCTGGGCTGGCCACTTTTCTTTCCCAGGGAAAAGGGCCGGTCTTTGTCTCCAGGGGCTGTGGCCCTGAGTGGCCGGCTGCCTGCAAAATATCCGAACGGACGAGGATATGTCCCAGACCCAACCTGCCCCCACCTCAAACCTGTGCTGCCCTGAAAGTCCTAAGGGAACCCTACAAACTGACATCAGGAACCTGGGCTGGCCACTTTTCTTTCCCAGGGAAAAGGGCCGGTCTTTGTCTCCAGGGGCTGTGGCCCTGAGTGGCCGGCTGCCTGCAAAATATCCGAACGGACGAGGATATGTCCCAGACCCAACCTGCCCCCACCTCAAACCTGTGCTGCCCTGAAAGTCCTAAGGGAACCCTACAAACTGACATCAGGAACCTGGGCTGGCTACTTTTCTTTCCCAGGGAAAAGGGCCGGTCTTTGTCTCCAGGGGCTGTCGCCGGCTGAGTGGCCCTGAGTGGCCGGCTGCCTGCAAAATATCCGAACGGACGAGGATATGTCCCAGACCCAACCTGCCCCCACCTCAAACCTGTGCTGCCCTGAAAGTCCTAAGGGAACCCTACAAACTGACATCAGGAACCTGGGCTGGCCACTTTTCTTTCCCAGGGAAAAGGGCCGGTCTTTGTCTCCAGGGGCTGTGGCCCTGAGTGGCCCTCAGTGGCCGGCTGCCTGCAAAATATCCGAACGGACGAGGATATGTCCCAGACCCAACCTGCCCCCACCTCAAACCTGTGCTGCCCTGAAAGTCCTAAGGGAACCCTACAAACTGACATCAGGAACCTGGGCTGGCCACTTTTCTTTCCCAGGGAAAAGGGCCGGTCTTTGTCTCCAGGGGCTGTGGCCCTGAGTGGCCGGATGCCTGCAAAATATCCGAACGGACGAGGATATGTCCCAGACCCAACCTGCCCCCACCTCAAACCTGTGCTGCCCTGAAAGTCCTAAGGGAACCCTACAAACTGACATCAGGAACCTGGGCTGGCCACTTTTCTTTCCCAGGGAAAAGGGCCGGTCTTTGTCTCCAGGGGCTGTGGCCCTGAGTGGCCGGCTGCCTGCAAAATATCCGAACGGACGAGGATATGTCCCAGACCCAACCTGCCCTCACCTCAAACCTGTGCTGCCCTGAAAGTCCTAAGGGAACCCTACAAACTGACATCAGGAACCTGGGCTGGCCACTTTTCTTTCCCAGGGAAAAGGGCCGGTCTTTGTCTCCAGGGGCTGTGGCCCTGAGTGGCCGGCTGCCTGCAAAATATCCGAACGGACGAGGATATGTCCCAGACCCAACCTGCCCTCACCTCAAACCTGTGCTGCCCTGAAAGTCCTAAGGGAACCCTACAAACTGACATCAGGAACCTGGGCTGGCCACTTTTCTTTCCCAGGGAAAAGGGCCGGTCTTTGTCTCCAGGGGCTGTCGCCGGCTGAGTGGCCGGATGCCTGCAAAATATCCGAACGGACGAGGATATGTCCCAGACCCAACCTGCCCCCACCTCAAACCTGTGCTGCCCTGAAAGTCCTAAGGGAACCCTACAAACTGACATCAGGAACCTGGGCTGGCCACTTTTCTTTCCCAGGGAAAAGGGCCGGTCTTTGTCTCCAGGGGCTGTGGCCCTGAGTGGCCGGCTGCCTGCAAAATATCCGAACGGACGAGGATATGTCCCAGACCCAACCTGCCCTCACCTCAAACCTGTGCTGCCCTGAAAGTCCTAAGGGAACCCTACAAACTGACATCAGGAACCTGGGCTGGCCACTTTTCTTTCCCAGGGAAAAGGGCCGGTCTTTGTCTCCAGGGGCTGTCGCCGGCTGAGTGGCCCTGAGTGGCCGGCTGCCTGCAAAATATCCGAACGGACGAGGATATGTCCCAGACCCAACCTGCCCCCACCTCAAACCTGTGCTGCCCTGAAAGTCCTAAGGGAACCCTACAAACTGACATCAGGAACCTGGGCTGGCCACTTTTCTTTCCCAGGGAAAAGGGCCGGTCTTTTGTCTCCAGGGGCTGTGGCCCTGAGTGGCCGGCTGCCTGCAAAATATCCGAACGGACGAGGATATGTCCCAGACCCAACCTGCCCCCACCTCAAACCTGTGCTGCCCTGAAAGTCCTAAGGGAACCCTAAAAACTGACATCAGGAACCTGGGCTGGCCACTTTTCTTTCCCAGGGAAAAGGGCCGGTCTTTGTCTCCAGGGGCTGTGGCCCTGAGTGGCCCTGAGTGGCCGGCTGCCTGCAAAATATCCGAACGGACGAGGATATGTCCCAGACCCAACCTGCCCCCACCTCAAACCTGTGCTGCCCTGAAAGTCCTAAGGGAACCCTACAAACTGACATCAGGAACCTGGGCTGGCAACTTTTCTTTCCCAGGGAAAAGGGCCGGTCTTTGTCTCCAGGGGCTGTGGCCCTGAGTGGCCGGCTGCCTGCAAAATATCCGAACGGACGAGGATATGTCCCAGACCCAACCTGCCCCCACCTCAAACCTGTGCTGCCCTGAAAGTCCTAAGGGAACCCTACAAACTGACATCAGGAACCTGGGCTGGCCACTTTTCTTTCCCAGGGAAAAGGGCCGGTCTTTGTCTCCAGGGGCTGTGGCCCTGAGTGGCCGGCTGCCTGCAAAATATCCGAACGGACGAGGATATGTCCCAGACCCAACCTGCCCCCACCTCAAACCTGTGCTGCCCTGAAAGTCCTAAGGGAACCCTACAAACTGACATCAGGAACCTGGGCTGGCCACTTTTCTTTCCCAGGGAAAAGGGCCGGTCTTTTGTCTCCAGGGGCTGTGGCCCTGAGTGGCCGGCTGCCTGCAAAATATCCGAACGGACGAGGATATGTCCCAGACCCAACCTGCCCCCACCTCAAACCTGTGCTGCCCTGAAAGTCCTAAGGGAACCCTACAAACTGACATCAGGAACCTGGGCTGGCCACTTTTCTTTCCCAGGGAAAAGGGCCGGTCTTTGTCTCCAGGGGCTGTGGCCCTGAGTGGCCGGCTGCCTGCAAAATATCCGAACGGACGAGGATATGTCCCAGACCCAACCTGCCCCCACCTCAAACCTGTGCTGCCCTGACAGTCCCAAGAGAACCCTACAAACTGACATCAGGAACCTGGGCTGGCCACTTTTCTTTCCCAGGGAAAAGGGCCGGTCTTTGTCTCCGGGGGCTGTGGCCCTGAGTGGCCGGCTGCCTGCAAAATATCCGAACGGACGAGGATATGTCCCAGACCCAACCTGCCCCCACCTCAAACCTGTGCTGCCCTGAAAGTCCTAAGGGAACCCTACAAACTGACATCAGGAACCTGGGCTGGCCACTTTTCTTTCCCAGGGAAAAGGGCCGGTCTTTGTCTCCAGGGGCTGTGGCCCTGAGTGGCCGGCTGCCTGCAAAATATCCGAACGGACGAGGATATGTCCCAGACCCAACCTGCCCTCACCTCAAACCTGTGCTGCCCTGAAAGTCCTAAGGGAACCCTACAAACTGACATCAGGAACCTGGGCTGGCCACTTTTCTTTCCCAGGGAAAAGGGCCGGTCTTTGTCTCCAGGGGCTGTGGCCGGCTGAGTGGCCCTGAGTGGCCGGCTGCCTGCAAAATATCCGAACGGACGAGGATATGTCCCAGACCCAACCTGCCCCCACCTCAAACCTGTGCTGCCCTGAAAGTCCTAAGGGAACCCTAAAAACTGACATCAGGAACCTGGGCTGGCCACTTTTCTTTCCCAGGGAAAAGGGCCGGTCCTTTGTCTCCAGGGGCTGTGGCCCTGAGTGGCCCTGAGTGGCCGGCTGCCTGCAAAATATCCGAACGGACGAGGATATGTCCCAGACCCAACCTGCCCCCACCTCAAACCTGTGCTGCCCTGAAAGTCCTAAGGGAACCCTACAAACTGACATCAGGAACCTGGGCTGGCCACTTTTCTTTCCCAGGGAAAAGGGCCGGTCTTTGTCTCCAGGGCTGTGGCCCTGAGTGGCCGGCTGCCTGCAAAATATCCGAACGGACGAGGATATGTCCCAGACCCAACCTGCCCCCACCTCAAACCTGTGCTGCCCTGAAAGTCCTAAGGGAACCCTACAAACTGACATCAGGAACCTGGGCTGGCCACTTTTCTTTCCCAGGGAAAAGGGCCGGTCTTTGTCTCCAGGGGCTGTGGCCCTGAGTGGCCGGCTGCCTGCAAAATATCCGAACGGACGAGGATATGTCCCAGACCCAACCTGCCCCCACCTCAAACCTGTGCTGCCCTGAAAGTCCTAAGGGAACCCTACAAACTGACATCAGGAACCTGGGCTGGCCACTTTTCTTTCCCAGGGAAAAGGGCCGGTCTTTGTCTCCAGGGGCTGAGGCCCTGAGTGGCCCTCAGTGGCCGGCTGCCTGCAAAATATCCGAACGGACAAGGATATGTCCCAGACCCAACCTGCCCCCACCTCAAACCTGTGCTGCCCTGAAAGTCCTAAGGGAACCCTACAAACTGACATCAGGAACCTGGGCTGGCCACTTTTCTTTCCCAGGGAAAAGGGCCGGTCTTTGTCTCCAGGGGCTGTGGCCCTGAGTGGCCGGCTGCCTGCAAAATATCCGAACGGACGAGGATATGTCCCAGACCCAACCTGCCCCCACCTCAAACCTGTGCTGCCCTGAAAGTCCTAAGGGAACCCTACAAACTGACATCAGGAACCTGGGCTGGCCACTTTTCTTTCCCAGGGAAAAGGGCCGGTCTTTGTCTCCAGGGGCTGTGGCCCTGAGTGGCCGGCTGCCTGCAAAATATCCGAACGGACGAGGATATGTCCCAGACCCAACCTGCCCCCACCTCAAACCTGTGCTGCCCTGAAAGTCCTAAGGGAACCCTACAAACTGACATCAGGAAGCTGGGCTGGCCACTTTTCTTTCCCAGGGAAAAGGGCCGGTCTTTGTCTCCGGGGGCTGTGGCCCTGAGTGGCCGGCTGCCTGCAAAATATCCGAACGGACGAGGATATGTCCCAGACCCAACCTGCCCCCACCTCAAACCTGTGCTGCCCTGAAAGTCCTAAGGGAACCCTACAAACTGACATCAGGAACCTGGGCTGGCCACTTTTCTTTCCCAGGGAAAAGGGCCGGTCTTTGTCTCCAGGGGCTGTGGCCCTGAGTGGCCGGCTGCCTGCAAAATATCCGAACGGACGAGGATATGTCCCAGACCCAACCTGCCCCCACCTCAAACCTGTGCTGCCCTGAAAGTCCTAAGGGAACCCTACAAACTGACATCAGGAACCTGGGCTGGCCACTTTTCTTTCCCAGGGAAAAGGGCCGGTCTTTGTCTCCAGGGGCTGTGGCCCTGAGTGGCCCTGAGTGGCCGGCTGCCTGCAAAATATCCGAACGGACGAGGATATGTCCCAGACCCAACCTGCCCCCACCTCAAACCTGTGCTGCCCTGAAAGTCCTAAGGGAACCCTACAAACTGACATCAGGAACCTGGGCTGGCCACTTTTCTTTCCCAGGGAAAAGGGCCGGTCTTTGTCTCCAGGGGCTGTGGCCCTGAGTGGCCGGCTGCCTGCAAAATATCCGAACGGACGAGGATATGTCCCAGACCCAACCTGCCCCCACCTCAAACCTGTGCTGCCCTGAAAGTCCTAAGGGAACCCTACAAACTGACATCAGGAACCTGGGCTGGCTACTTTTCTTTCCCAGGGAAAAGGGCCGGTCTTTGTCTCCAGGGGCTGTCGCCGGCTGAGTGGCCCTGAGTGGCCGGCTGCCTGCAAAATATCCGAACGGACGAGGATATGTCCCAGACCCAACCTGCCCCCACCTCAAACCTGTGCTGCCCTGAAAGTCCTAAGGGAACCCTACAAACTGACATCAGGAACCTGGGCTGGCCACTTTTCTTTCCCAGGGAAAAGGGCCGGTCTTTGTCTCCAGGGGCTGTGGCCCTGAGTGGCCGGCTGCCTGCAAAATATCCGAACGGACGAGGATATGTCCCAGACCCAACCTGCCCCCACCTCAAACCTGTGCTGCCCTGAAAGTCCTAAGGGAACCCTACAAACTGACATCAGGAACCTGGGCTGGCCACTTTTCTTTCCCAGGGAAAAGGGCCGGTCTTTGTCTCCAGGGGCTGTGGCCCTGAGTGGCCGGCTGCCTGCAAAATATCCGAACGGACGAGGATATGTCCCAGACCCAACCTGCCCCCACCTCAAACCTGTGCTGCCCTGAAAGTCCTAAGGGAACCCTACAAACTGACATCAGGAAGCTGGGCTGGCCACTTTTCTTTCCCAGGGAAAAGGGCCGGTCTTTGTCTCCAGGGGCTGTGGCCCTGAGTGGCCGGCTGCCTGCAAAATATCCGAACGGACGAGGATATGTCCCAGACCCAACCTGCCCCCACCTCAAACCTGTGCTGCCCTGAAAGTCCTAAGGGAACCCTACAAACTGACATCAGGAACCTGGGCTGGCCACTTTTCTTTCCCAGGGAAAAGGGCCGGTCTTTGTCTCCAGGGGCTGTGGCCCTGAGTGGCCGGCTGCCTGCAAAATATCCGAACGGACGAGGATATGTCCCAGACCCAACCTGCCCCCACCTCAAACCTGTGCTGCCCTGAAAGTCCTAAGGGAACCCTACAAACTGACATCAGGAACCTGGGCTGGCCACTTTTCTTTCCCAGGGAAAAGGGCCGGTCTTTGTCTCCAGGGGCTGTGGCCCTGAGTGGCCGGCTGCCTGCAAAATATCCGAACGGACGAGGATATGTCCCAGACCCAACCTGCCCCCACCTCAAACCTGTGCTGCCCTGAAAGTCCTAAGGGAACCCTACAAACTGACATCAGGAACCTGGGCTGGCCACTTTTCTTTCCCAGGGAAAAGGGCCGTCTTTGTCTCCAGGGGCTGTGGCCCTGAGTGGCCGGCTGCCTGCAAAATATCCGAACGGACGAGGATATGTCCCAGACCCAACCTGCCCCCACCTCAAACCTGTGCTGCCCTGAAAGTCCTAAGGGAACCCTACAAACTGACATCAGGAACCTGGGCTGGCCACTTTTCTTTCCCAGGGAAAAGGGCCGGTCTTTGTCTCCAGGGGCTGTGGCCCTGAGTGGCCGGCTGCCTGCAAAATATCCGAACGGACGAGGATATGTCCCAGACCCAACCTGCCCCCACCTCAAACCTGTGCTGCCCTGAAAGTCCTAAGGGAACCCTACAAACTGACATCAGGAACCTGGGCTGGCCACTTTTCTTTCCCAGGGAAAAGGGCCGGTCTTTGTCTCCAGGGGCTGTGGCCCTGAGTGGCCGGCTGCCTGCAAAATATCCGAACGGACGAGGATATGTCCCAGACCCAACCTGCCCCCACCTCAAACCTGTGCTGCCCTGAAAGTCCTAAGGGAACCCTACAAACTGACATCAGGAACCTGGGCTGGCTACTTTTCTTTCCCAGGGAAAAGGGTCGGTCTTTGTCTCCAGGGGCTGTCGCCGGCTGAGTGGCCCTGAGTGGCCGGCTGCCTGCAAAATATCCGAACGGACGAGGATATGTCCCAGACCCAACCTGCCCCCACCTCAAACCTGTGCTGCCCTGAAAGTCCTAAGGGAACCCTACAAACTGACATCAGGAACCTGGGCTGGCCACTTTTCTTTCCCAGGGAAAAGGGCCGGTCTTTGTCTCCAGGGGCTGTGGCCCTGAGTGGCCCTCAGTGGCCGGCTGCCTGCAAAATATCCGAACGGACGAGGATATGTCCCAGACCCAACCTGCCCCCACCTCAAACCTGTGCTGCCCTGAAAGTCCTAAGGGAACCCTACAAACTGACATCAGGAACCTGGGCTGGCCACTTTTCTTTCCCAGGGAAAAGGGCCGGTCTTTGTCTCCAGGGGCTGTGGCCCTGAGTGGCCGGATGCCTGCAAAATATCCGAACGGACGAGGATATGTCCCAGACCCAACCTGCCCCCACCTCAAACCTGTGCTGCCCTGAAAGTCCTAAGGGAACCCTACAAACTGACATCAGGAACCTGGGCTGGCCACTTTTCTTTCCCAGGGAAAAGGGCCGGTCTTTGTCTCCAGGGCTGTGGCCCTGAGTGGCCGGCTGCCTGCAAAATATCCGAACGGACGAGGATATGTCCCAGACCCAACCTGCCCTCACCTCAAACCTGTGCTGCCCTGAAAGTCCTAAGGGAACCCTACAAACTGACATCAGGAACCTGGGCTGGCCACTTTTCTTTCCCAGGGAAAAGGGCCGGTCTTTGTCTCCAGGGGCTGTGGCCCTGAGTGGCCGGATGCCTGCAAAATATCCGAACGGACGAGGATATGTCCCAGACCCAACCTGCCCTCACCTCAAACCTGTGCTGCCCTGAAAGTCCTAAGGGAACCCTACAAACTGACATCAGGAAGCTGGGCTGGCCACTTTTCTTTCCCAGGGAAAAGGGCCGGTCTTTGTCTCCAGGGGCTGTCGCCGGCTGAGTGGCCGGATGCCTGCAAAATATCCGAACGGACGAGGATATGTCCCAGACCCAACCTGCCCCCACCTCAAACCTGTGCTGCCCTGAAAGTCCTAAGGGAACCCTACAAACTGACATCAGGAACCTGGGCTGGCCACTTTTCTTTCCCAGGGAAAAGGGCCGGTCTTTGTCTCCAGGGGCTGTGGCCCTGAGTGGCCCTGAGTGGCCGGCTGCCTGCAAAATATCCAAACGGACGAGGATATGTCCCAGACCCAACCTGCCCCCACCTCAAACCTGTGCTGCCCTGAAAGTCCTAAGGGAACCCTACAAACTGACATCAGGAACCTGGGCTGGCCACTTTTCTTTCCCAGGGAAAAGGGCCGGTCTTTGTCTCCAGGGGCTGTGGCCCTGAGTGGCCGGCTGCCTGCAAAATATCCGAACGGACGAGGATATGTCCCAGACCCAACCTGCCCCCACCTCAAACCTGTGCTGCCCTGAAAGTCCTAAGGGAACCCTACAAACTGACATCAGGAACCTGGGCTGGCCACTTTTCTTTCCCAGGGAAAAGGGCCGGTCTTTGTCTCCAGGGGCTGTGGCCCTGAGTGGCCGGCTGCCTGCAAAATATCCGAACGGACGAGGATATGTCCCAGACCCAACCTGCCCCCCACCTCAAACCTGTGCTGCCCTGAAAGTCCTAAGGGAACCCTACAAACTGACATCAGGAACCTGGGCTGGCCACTTTTCTTTCCCAGGGAAAAGGGCCGGTCTTTGTCTCCAGGGGCTGTGGCCCTGAGTGGCCGGCTGCCTGCAAAATATCCGAACGGACGAGGATATGTCCCAGACCCAACCTGCCCCCACCTCAAACCTGTGCTGCCCTGAAAGTCCTAAGGGAACCCTACAAACTGACATCAGGAACCTGGGCTGGCCACTTTTCTTTCCCAGGGAAAAGGGCCGGTCTTTGTCTCCAGGGGCTGTGGCCCTGAGTGGCCAGCTGCCTGCAAAATATCCGAACGGACGAGGATATGTCCCAGACCCAACCTGCCCCCACCTCAAACCTGTGCTGCCCTGAAAGTCCTAAGGGAACCCTACAAACTGACATCAGGAACCTGGGCTGGCCACTTTTCTTTCCCAGGGAAAAGGGCCGGTCTTTGTCTCCAGGGGCTGTGGCCCTGAGTGGCCGGCTGCCTGCAAAATATCCGAACGGACGAGGATATGTCCCAGACCCAACCTGCCCCCACCTCAAACCTGTGCTGCCCTGAAAGTCCTAAGGGAACCCTACAAACTGACATCAGGAACCTGGGCTGGCTACTTTTCTTTCCCAGGGAAAAGGGCCGGTCTTTGTCTCCAGGGGCTGTCGCCGGCTGAGTGGCCCTGAGTGGCCGGCTGCCTGCAAAATATCCGAACGGACGAGGATATGTCCCAGACCCAACCTGCCCCCACCTCAAACCTGTGCTGCCCTGAAAGTCCTAAGGGAACCCTACAAACTGACATCAGGAACCTGGGCTGGCCACTTTTCTTTCCCAGGGAAAAGGGCCGGTCTTTGTCTCCAGGGGCTGTGGCCCTGAGTGGCCCTCAGTGGCCGGCTGCCTGCAAAATATCCGAACGGACGAGGATATGTCCCAGACCCAACCTGCCCCCACCTCAAACCTGTGCTGCCCTGAAAGTCCTAAGGGAACCCTACAAACTGACATCAGGAACCTGGGCTGGCCACTTTTCTTTCCCAGGGAAAAGGGCCGGTCTTTGTCTCCAGGGGCTGTGGCCCTGAGTGGCCGGATGCCTGCAAAATATCCGAACGGACGAGGATATGTCCCAGACCCAACCTGCCCCCACCTCAAACCTGTGCTGCCCTGAAAGTCCTAAGGGAACCCTACAAACTGACATCAGGAACCTGGGCTGGCCACTTTTCTTTCCCAGGGAAAAGGGCCGGTCTTTGTCTCCAGGGGCTGTGGCCCTGAGTGGCCGGCTGCCTGCAAAATATCCGAACGGACGAGGATATGTCCCAGACCCAACCTGCCCTCACCTCAAACCTGTGCTGCCCTGAAAGTCCTAAGGGAACCCTACAAACTGACATCAGGAACCTAGGCTGGCCACTTTTCTTTCCCAGGGAAAAGGGCCGGTCTTTGTCTCCAGGGGCTGTGGCCCTGAGTGGCCGGCTGCCTGCAAAATATCCGAACGGACGAGGATATGTCCCAGACCCAACCTGCCCTCACCTCAAACCTGTGCTGCCCTGAAAGTCCTAAGGGAACCCTACAAACTGACATCAGGAACCTGGGCTGGCCACTTTTCTTTCCCAGGGAAAAGGGCCGGTCTTTGTCTCCAGGGGCTGTCGCCGGCTGAGTGGCCGGATGCCTGCAAAATATCCGAACGGACGAGGATATGTCCCAGACCCAACCTGCCCCCACCTCAAACCTGTGCTGCCCTGAAAGTCCTAAGGGAACCCTACAAACTGACATCAGGAACCTGGGCTGGCCACTTTTCTTTCCCAGGGAAAAGGGCCGGTCTTTGTCTCCAGGGGCTGTGGCCCTGAGTGGCCCTGAGTGGCCGGCTGCCTGCAAAATATCCGAACGGACGAGGATATGTCCCAGACCCAACCTGCCCCCACCTCAAACCTGTGCTGCCCTGAAAGTCCTAAGGGAACCCTACAAACTGACATCAGGAACCTGGGCTGGCCACTTTTCTTTCCCAGGGAAAAGGGCCGGTCTTTGTCTCCAGGGGCTGTGGCCCTGAGTGGCCGGCTGCCTGCAAAATATCCGAACGGACGAGGATATGTCCCAGACCCAACCTGCCCCCACCTCAAACCTGTGCTGCCCTGAAAGTCCTAAGGGAACCCTACAAACTGACATCAGGAACCTGGGCTGGCCACTTTTCTTTCCCAGGGAAAAGGGCCGGTCTTTGTCTCCAGGGGCTGTGGCCCTGAGTGGCCGGCTGCCTGCAAAATATCCGAACGGACGAGGATATGTCCCAGACCCAACCTGCCCCCACCTCAAACCTGTGCTGCCCTGAAAGTCCTAAGGGAACCCTACAAACTGACATCAGGAACCTGGGCTGGCCACTTTTCTTTCCCAGGGAAAAGGGCCGGTCTTTGTCTCCAGGGGCTGTGGCCCTGAGTGGCCGGCTGCCTGCAAAATATCCGAACGGACGAGGATATGTCCCAGACCCAACCTGCCCCCACCTCAAACCTGTGCTGCCCTGAAAGTCCTAAGGGAACCCTACAAACTGACATCAGGAACCTGGGCTGGCCACTTTTCTTTCCCAGGGAAAAGGGCCGGTCTTTGTCTCCAGGGGCTGTGGCCCTGAGTGGCCGGCTGCCTGCAAAATATCCGAACGGACGAGGATATGTCCCAGACCCAACCTGCCCCCACCTCAAACCTGTGCTGCCCTGAAAGTCCTAAGGGAACCCTACAAACTGACATCAGGAACCTGGGCTGGCCACTTTTCTTTCCCAGGGAAAAGGGCCGGTCTTTGTCTCCAGGGGCTGTGGCCCTGAGTGGCCGGCTGCCTGCAAAATATCCGAACGGACGAGGATATGTCCCAGACCCAACCTGCCCCCACCTCAAACCTGTGCTGCCCTGAAAGTCCTAAGGGAACCCTACAAACTGACATCAGGAAGCTGGGCTGGCCACTTTTCTTTCCCAGGGAAAAGGGCCGGTCTTTGTCTCCAGGGGCTGTGGCCCTGAGTGGCCGGCTGCCTGCAAAATATCCGAACGGACGAGGATATGTCCCAGACCCAACCTGCCCCCACCTCAAACCTGTGCTGCCCTGAAAGTCCTAAGGGAACCCTACAAACTGACATCAGGAACCTGGGCTGGCTACTTTTCTTTCCCAGGGAAAAGGGCCGGTCTTTGTCTCCAGGGGCTGTCGCCGGCTGAGTGGCCCTGAGTGGCTGGCTGCCTGCAAAATATCCGAACGGACGAGGATATGTCCCAGACCCAA
Organism: Anomalospiza imberbis; assembly: GCF_031753505.1. Lineage (NCBI taxonomy): Eukaryota > Metazoa > Chordata > Aves > Passeriformes > Viduidae > Anomalospiza > Anomalospiza imberbis. The sequence continues at coordinate 61,174 of NW_027100268.1, forward strand.
CCTGCCCCCACCTCAAACCTGTGCTGCCCTGAAAGTCCTAAGGGAACCCTACAAACTGACATCAGGAACCTGGGCTGGCTACTTTTCTTTCCCAGGGAAAAGGGCCGGTCTTTGTCTCCAGGGGCTGTCGCCGGCTGAGTGGCCCTGAGTGGCCGGCTGCCTGCAAAATATCCGAACGGACGAGGATATGTCCCAGACCCAACCTGCCCCCACCTCAAACCTGTGCTGCCCTGAAAGTCCTAAGGGAACCCTACAAACTGACATCAGGAACCTGGGCTGGCCACTTTTCTTTCCCAGGGAAAAGGGCCGGTCTTTGTCTCCAGGGGCTGTCGCCGGCTGAGTGGCCGGATGCCTGCAAAATATCCGAACGGACGAGGATATGTCCCAGACCCAACCTGCCCCCACCTCAAACCTGTGCTGCCCTGAAAGTCCTAAGGGAACCCTACAAACTGACATCAG